>NC_142938.1:41951249-41956249 GCF_046866305.1 Octopus bimaculoides
CCGAGGAAATTGCTAAGCTTGAAATCCTTCCGTGGTACAGAAAAGGTTTAAGGGGGCGCTGTTCTAAATGTTCAGCGGAAAAAAACGAAGAGTGACAGAGTGGGGAGTGTAGACAGAGGGGGGAAAAGAACCAGATCTGGTAAAAAGAACGAGAATAAAGAAAAAGGTAGAAGTACCAGGAAAGAAGAGGAGCGAGACAAGGGCTGAACGTAGTCGTAAAACAAGCGGAAAAAGAAACGAATACAGAAAGAAACGAAAGGATGGAAAATAAAGAAAAATAGACAAAATAAAAGACAGTAAAAGAGAAAAACAAAAGAAATATAGTAGAGTAATGCAGGGAGAAGGAGAAAAAGAGAAAGTAATAAATCAATTCCATGACATTCCGCCAGCAGCTCATTAGTTAATTCTATTAGATGTATTAGTTGGTTTGTTAACATTATCTTAACAAGAGTATACTAATTAAGTTAGCTGGGGGTTTTGACCATTGCCTATGTGAATAGACTAAGCGGAATAGACCAAAATTGGCATATAAAGAAAATGTGAACACATTAACCCGAGATTAACCTCGCCGGACACCGTAATGCTATGTGTGTATGTGTGTGTGTATGTATGTATGTGTGTGTGTATGAGTATGTGTGTGTATGTATGTGTGTGTGTATGTGTGTGTATGTGTGTGTGTATGTGCGTGTATGTCTGTACACGTATATTTAAATATAAATATTTGTTTGACCTATGCACTGGTACCATAAATAGAGTCAATTTTTAACATTTCGTGGTTGATGATTCTCAGCGCTTTATTTCCAGAATCTGGTTGTACTCCCAACAGAGAAATGAACTGAATGAGTGCAGTGTAACAGCAGTAGCGGTCACACACACACACACACACACACACACACACACACACATGTATGTATATACATTTCTCTCTCTCTCTCTCTCTCTCTCTCTCTCTCTCTCTCCTTCTCCCTCTCCCCCCTCTCTCTCTCTCTCCTCTCTCTCTCTCTCCCTCTCCCTCTCCCCCTCTCTCTCTCTCCTCTCTCTCTTTCTCTCTGTATTATATATATATATATATATATATTAGATCGTAAGAGGAGGAGAGCCAGTGCATGTGACCTATGCAAACCCCACCGGAAGTAGAATGTGTAGACGAAGGTGTGAGCAATGCGGAAAACGTTCGGTAAATTATCATGAGGCCATGTGTTCGATGCCACAGCGAAGCAATTTAGAAAAGTGCTTTCAACAATAACCTCGAGTCCATGGAAACTCTGTGAACGTCTGTGTATCACGACTAGGGATCTGGTTTAAATTTTCTAAAAGGACTTTCCACATCGCTTTGTTAATCCTTCTTGTCATGTTTGGAAAAAATAAATTACTGACGTTCATCTTTGTTGCAAAACCTTTCTGGTTTTATCTTCTGGATCAAATGAATTTCATGATTGTTATTAATACTGTTTTGTTGTCATAGAGAATCATGGGAAGAACGTAATATCCCTCTTTCTCATTGGTTGTTACTATATGTCAATTTTCTGATCATTAACGCCAGATTTCAGCAATCAGGAAATAGACTGGTCATGGAATCTGTTAGCAATTTCTCACCAGAGTGTGCTGTCTTTGTTTTCACGCTTACGTTATACTTTCCTTTTGTTGTTGATTCCATAACTAATCATCTAATCTTTTAAATGTTTTAAGGAAATTCTTTATAAGATAATATTTATCCGTTAAAGGTTTTTTCTATCTCGTTAAAGTACTTTGTTGCAAATGCATGGTAAGAGAGCAAGAAAGCGTGGTAGTTGGATGCACCATGTAACAGTTAGAATCCTGTAGTTTATAACTTCCATGTTTGCATATGAATTTGTAAATTGCGTTAGTCATCTAAAATTTATTCATATCTCGGAAGGTCTTCGAGTTACGAAGGAACTCTGAAATTTATTGTTCTAGACATAGATACAAAGATAAAGGGATCTTCGTCAGTTTTGACGACGAGTATCAGTTGTTTAGTGCTCATTGAATTAACATGCGATTGAGTATTCCGCAGTAATGCCTATCCTTTACTTAACGCTCAGGTAACAATCAACGTGTCACAGAGGGTGACAAAGCCGGATGTTTCAGTTACATGTACAATCCACTCGGTAGGTCTCTTAATAGATTCTTTGTATCCAGTTTGACTGACAAGGCTTAGGTCGAACCGAAATTACAAGGGAAAGATACTTACTAAAGATGACACGCCATGTGATGAAACTCGGCACCTTGTCATTGCGAAACAATCTTGTGGGATATTCGACCATGCTGTGCATATACACGCGGGGCAAACGAGCGCACACACACGCACACACACGCACACGCACACGTACACACACACACACACACACACACACACACACACACACACACACACACACACACACACACACACACACACACGCTTACAAAACCCACGTGCGTGCTGGTTGAGTCGTTAGGGCGTTGGAAAAATGGACCTTGCGCTATTGTTCTAAGACTTTCCATACTGAGTTCATATACCACCGAGGTCACCTTTGTCTTTCGTCCCTTCAGAGTCGATAAAATAGTTATACTGTGATCGATGTTGTCGGCTAACGCCCTCCCTTTACAATTGCTGGCCTTTTGCCAGGCTCAAGAACGCTTAATAGCACACAGAACCGGGGATATGTACCGTGATGACCGTGATGGTTTGATGGACAAATAATATTTGTATATGATAATTGGGAGAACGCCTTAAAACTTATTTCATTGGTACGAATTAATTCAATGTGTTTTATGGCCTTCTTGGAGAAAATATCCGTGACACAAGCTTTATGAATAATATCTATATCAGTGTGAATACAATGCCTTTTAGATGACTTTGCTATTGGAAAGCTGTTAGGAAATTGCGTTAATTATTCTGAACGGATTTCCCTTCTTTTGTTTTTCTTTTCCTTTCTCTCCGTCATTGTTGTGGCTTTCGAGAGATAAAGAGATAAAAGGTGGAGCGATTGAAAATCAAGTTAAGAGAGAAGGGATAAGATACAAGATGAGGAAATCAATGAAAAAAAATATAGCCGAGGAAATAGAAAGTAAAGCATAGTAAATTATGCAGAAGGTTCGAGAGTTAAGAGGACAGAAAAATATAAATGAAAATAGACGCTCACGCACACCCACACACACACACACACACACACACGCATATACATATACATGCATACTTGCACGTATATGAGAATTACTGGGTGACTTAACATCTAAATATTGAATAGACTGCAGTCTCCACGCTTTTAAGTTAGTGCTAGTATATATAACGTAAGTTCATTTATCCTTGGAAGAAAAATATGACTCTTACATATCATAAAACAAACGACATAGAAGAAACAGACATAAATAAGGTCCGGAAGTCTCTTTATTTAACTACTGATTTTGTTCTCACTTATTTACGACATTGTTTATTGTGCTCTCAAACCATTACTGCTTTTAAATAAACAATTCTTTTCTTGGATGCTACGTTCTGCCCTCAAAACGTTATACATTTACAATATTACTAAATTTCAATTAGTTGCACCTTACATCCTTCATTCTACCCCTCTCGCTCTCCATCCCTCATCCTTCTGTCTCTGTCTACCTGTCTCCCCCCCCTCTCTCTCTTTCCCTCATTAATAGTTTTATTTCTATTTTGTTCTCCCGTTTGAAAGGTAATTCTCATCTTGCCCACGTGGTGAATTTTTGGCTTTCCACTAGACCAGCTGGGGAAATACGCGTCAGGAGAAAGGCGACCACAATTGGCTTACCTATATCAAGTATGTCAGCATTCACTTTACTATTCCTTTTTCATGCAGCAGATGACCCCGAATATTTTAGCCCTGTGATTCTTTTAAGTTATTGCATCTCTCAGTGTTCATTCCCAATAATTCTAGAAACCTTTCACGCTATCTAAAATCTCACATTAATGTTACGCCTACGCTTCATTGATGAAATCTATTAAGAGCGAAATGTATCCAGAATTGTCGTAACTGCCAGCAATCAGGATTAAGACCATCAGTACTTCACATGTCTCAACTGCTTCACATTTCTATTTACTGTTTCATATATTACGTTAGGAGGCTGTTATAGATGAGATGCAAATGAGCAAGTACCTCCTTTTTTTTCCTTTTCATATGAAATATTCAAATTTCTAAAAGTTTATTTGAAATATTGGCCTCATTTCTTGCGTATATCAATTCATACTACTGTACACTGTTCTAGAATCGGCTACTTGTGTATTCTTTCGAAACACATTTTGTAATGCCAGTGGAGAATTTTGGAAAATTGATAAACGAAATTTTGGTACAAAAGAGGAAACCTAACAAAGATTGTGAAATCTGCGTAAAGAATATAGTGACTCAATGGTATACGTTGATAAATGTTTTTAAAACCTTATGATCTACAGACGTCCTCTCTTTGCGTTTTTTTTATCACTACTAAAGAGGCCTCTGTTCATTGGAATTCGCAAGTTTCACGCAATCTTCTCTCAGGTACTCTGTACCTTGTATCCCATTCTCACACCCCTTACCAACCATGGCAGCCAGTCCATCCTTCTTAAAATGTTGGCCCTCTGGAATTCCCACCTCTTGTACAGGCTTTTCTCCTACAACCGCCGACGTGTGATTGAGCAAAAGGGACGTTAACAGCATAAATCACAATAGACTGAGAGACACTGTAGAAGCCCATCGGCACATCCCCTCAAAACCAAACCAAACCAGATCAAACTAAAATATTGCTGCTTCGTATCCAGATGGCATTTTATTGTTAGTAGGTTTGAGGAAACGATGTTTACACTTTGGATAATGTTGGTACATTAACATGAAACAAATAAAGATTAAACATAGTATCCTCTTCAAACATAATTTCAAAAAGCTAGAATAACCCACATTGTTTCATCTGCAATGTTATGGAACATTAAGAATAAAAAGGGTTTTTAAAGAATTCATCAAAACGTGTAGTATATAGTAACTGAGGATTTTAGCCAACCAAAT
>NC_142938.1:41958749-41986249 GCF_046866305.1 Octopus bimaculoides
CTCCATTCCTTTTCCCTATTCTCTCCCTTTTATATTCGTAGCCCTGCTCTCCCGGGCCCAGGTCACCGGTAAACATAAGGTGTTGATGCGATCTGCGTTGAACTTACGTGTATTCTTTTCCTGCCTTTTTTTGGTTCTTTTACTTGTTTCAGTCATTTGACTGAGGCCATGCTGGAGCACCACCTTGAAGGACTTTTGTCGAACAAATCGTCCCCATGGCTTATATTTTAAGCATAATACTTATTCTATCGGTTGTTTTTGTCGGATCGCTAAGTTACGGAACGTAAACACACCAACAACGGTTGTCAAGCGGTGATGGGGGACAAATACAGAACAAAGATACACATACATAGATACATACATAGACATACATACATACATACATACATACATACATACATACATACATACATACATACATACATACATATCTATCTCTCCCTCTCTCTCTCTCCCTATATATATATATACATATACGACAGGTTTCTTTCAGGTTCCGTCTACCAGATTCACTCACAATTCTTTGGTCAGCCCGAGGCTATAGGAGAAGACACTTGCCCAAGGCACTATGCAATAGGACTGAACCCGGAACCATGTGGTTGGGAAGCAAGCTTCTTACTACACAGCCACGCCTGCGCCTTGTTTGTGTATGTTATTTGCGGGTGGTACGCTGTGTTCTTGAGCAAAACACTTCATTTCACGCTGCTCTGCGATCATTCCGACACCTGACGAGTGGTACACCATGCATCTCTTCAGGCAACGTCGATTTGATGGAGTGAGAGAGAGTGAGCTAATGTACGGCATGTACATTGAATTACTAGAAATAAATCATCTGTGCTAGTTGTAGATATTTCTTATAAAACCGCTATTACTTGGGGTTTCGCAAAGACAACAGTACCATCTTTAATTATATATACCTATAATGTCTATTTACAAAGTGTGAGCTATAAAAATCTGTCTATGTATCTATCTATGTATCTATCTATGTATGTATGTATCTATCTATCTATTTATCTATCTATCTATCTATCTATCTATCTATCTATCTATCTATCTATCTATCTATCTATCTATCTATCTATCTATCTATATGCCTGTCTTGTCTGTATATATACACACAGTAGCGGCCAAAATATAAGGGTCAGTAAAAACAAGTGTATTGAAATAGTTATTATAGAAGATTAGCACACGTTGAGACTAGATATTTTACACATATCTAGATATATCTAACATCTATCTTTCGTGAAAATTTCAAGGCAATGGAATAATTAAATTTACATGCCGTACATTAGCTCACTCTCTCTCTCTCTCTATCAAATCGACGTTGCCTGAAGAGATGCATGGTGTACCACTCGTCAGGTGTCGGAATGATCGCAGAGCAACGTGAAATGCAGTGTTTTGCTCAAGAACACAAGAAATATTTCGTTAGTTATGAGGAAATTAACAAACAATCTTCCAAATTGCAACGGCCAAAGTTAAGGGTCACTTAGAAAAAAATGAACTACAAACCGAGGTATTTGTTGTTTAGAAGACTGTTAATGGGCTAACAGTTACTTCTTATGATCCTACGATATCGGAACATTCAACTGTCAACATGGCGGCTTGTGAGAGACGACCGGTGTCCAGTGATGAAAACAAAGGATTGTGTGCCTTCACCAAGAGGGCAAGTCAAATTCTGTGATAGCAACTACTGTAAGAAAGTCTAGAAGTGTTGTGCAACGAATGGTAGCTTGTTTTAAGTCATCAGGATCGACAGATGCTATACCCAAAACCGGTAGACCTTGTAAAACTTCACCAAGACAGGATCGTATTATGGTTAGAATGTTACTGAATGATAGGTTTAAAAGTGCTGTTGAGATGTCCTGCGAGTTTAGCTTCACATCCGATGTCAACGTATCATGCAAAACAATTTCTCGGAGGTTACGAGGTTCTGGGTTGCTTGCTCGGACACCGGCAAAGAAACCTCTGATCTCCATGAAGAATCAAAGAGCCACGTCTTCGTTTCTCTCACGAACATGTCGTTTGGACAGAAGAACAGTGGTCGCAGGTTCATTTTAGTGATGGATCGAAGTTTATGTGATTGGTTCCGATGGTGGGATATACATCCGACGAAGAAGTTGCGAAAGGTTATCTCGTGTATGTGTGAAGAGGCAGGGAAATATGAAGGGGGCAGTGTAATGGTATGGGGAGTGATCTCTGCTGATGGTCCTGGTCCACTTATTCGCCTACAAGGGACTGTCAATGCTGAAAAGTACAAGCAGATTCTTATACAGCTTCCCCTTCCACATCTCCGATCCTCGTCAGTTCAACCTTCTATCTTCGTGCAGGACAACGTTCCCTGTCACACTGCGAAGAGAGTCAAAGGCTTTTTGAGTGATGAAGGGGTTGATCTCATGGACTGGTCACCTCAAAGTCCCGATCTCAACCCTATAGAAAATGTTTGGAAGATTATTGGAGATGGGGCACGAAGGAGAAATCCAAAGAACCAAGATGAACTCTGGGAATTATTGAAAATCGAATGGAACAATATTACTCCAGCAGGAGTGGCTGTGTGGTAAGTAGCTTGCTTACCAACCACATGGTCCCAGGTTCAGTCCCACTGCGTGGCATCTTGGGCAAGTGTCTTCTACTATAGCCTCGGGCCGACCAAAGCCTTGTGAGTGGATTTGGTAGACGGAAACTGAAAGAAGCCCGTCGTATATATGTATATATATGTGTGTGTGTGTGTGTGTTTGTATGTCTGTGTTTGTCCCCACAACATCGCTTGACAACCGATGCTGGTGTGTTTATGTCCCCGTAACTTAGCGGTTCGACAAAAGAGACCGATAGAATAAATACTAGGCTTCCAAAGAATAAGTCCTGGGGTCGATTTGCTCGACTAAAGGCGGTGCTCCGGCATGGCCACAGTCAAAATGACCGAAACAAGTGAAAGAGTAAAAGATATATATGCAACACACACAACCAAAACAATTCTTTTTTGTTCTTGTTCCATTTTTCATTGTTTTTCTAAGTGACCCTTAACTTTTGGCCGTTGCAGTTTGGAAGATCATTTGTTTATTTCCTCATAACTTACGAAATATTCCATTTACTTGAAATTTTCACTAAAGATAGATATTAGATATATCTAAATTTGTATAAAATATCTAGTCTTAATGTTCAGTTAATCTTCTATAATGAATATTTCAATACAATTGTTCTTACCGCCCCTTATATTAGGGCTGCTACTCGATATATTACTCACGTTTTCTTTTTCATTCTTTTTCTATTAATTTCCTTTTATTCCCTTCTGTCGAAGAGCGTAGGCTTGAAGCGTAAAAGACCTTTCCATTTTCCCGAGCGACAAACTAATGCACTCCTTTCTTCGTCTTTATTTTTCTATAAATTTGTATAATATATATATATATAATACAAATTATATAAACTATATATACCGTTATATATATATATATATATATACATATATATATATATATATATATATATATATATATATATATATATATACCATTATATATATTACGTCGTCGGTTACGACGACGAGGGCTCCTGTTGATCCAATCAACGAAACAGCCTGCTCGTGAAATTAATGTGCAAGTGGCTGAGCACTCCACAGATACCCTTAATGTTGTTCTCAGGGATATTCAGCGTGACACACAAAGTCCTGTCCTTTGACTTACAGGTATAACTAGTGGACTGGAGTAACGTGAAATAAAGTGTGTTTCTCAAGGCACAACGCGCTGCTGGGAATTGAACTCACGACTTAGATCGTGAACCGATTACCTTAACCACTTAGCCGCGCTATATATATATATATATATATATATATATATATATATATATATATATATATATATATATATATATATATATATATATATATATATATATATATATATATATATATTTGACCGTTGACTGAACACTATTCAATTTTTTTTCTCCGTGTTTTTCTCCTTGTCTCCGTATTCTTTCTGTTGAAGAGCGTAGCTCGAAACGTCAAAGACTTTCCGTATTGCCGAGCGTCATACTAATATATACTTTTGTTATTTACACCACCTGTCCTCGTCTGTTGTTATTTTTTGTATATTCTCCCATATATATATATATATATATATATATATATATATATATATATATAGCAAGAAGCTTGCTTTCCAGCCATATGGTTCGAAGTTCAGTTCCAGGGCGTGGCACCTTGGGCAAGTGTCTTCTGCTATAGCCTCGGGCCGACCAAAGAATTGTGAATGGATTTGGTAGATGGAATCTGAAAGAAACCCGTTGTACATATATGTATGTGTGTGTGTGTGGGGGGGTGTTTGTACACCATTACCACTTGACAACTGCTGCTGGTATGTTTACCTCCCCGTAACTTAGCGATAGAGTAAGTGCCAGACTTTAAAAACATAAGTACTGGGGTGGGTCGATATATTCGACTAAAAATTCTTCAAGGCGGTGCCCTAGCATGGCTGCAGTCAAATGGCTGAAACAAGTAAAAAATAAAAGCTAAAATATTTATGTACATACATACATACATACATACATACATATATACATACACATACACATACATACGTGTGTACGTGGTTATGTGTTTGTGCGTGTGTGTGAGTGTGTGCGTGTATGTGTGTGTGTATGAGTGTGCGTGTCTATTGAGTTGTGCCATATAGCATTGAAATAAAGCCTGAGTAATTTATTATTCTTAAACCCTTATGAATAATGGGTTTATAAGCAATATCTGCATGGACATTTAAAGCTGTTACTCAATCGCTGACGAATTCTCAACATGAAATATTATTGCATAATTTCAACTTGTACTTGATATTTTTCATACTGTAAGGCACATCAATATTTCATAAATTTCTGGAATTATCATAAAAAAACAAAAGGATGAAAACTGTTGCTATGGAGAAAAATTGACTATTTTTTTTCGAAAGACATGAACTGAACTAAATGTATCTGTTGGTATTTTGATGGCTACAAATCGTTTAATAAAGCAAGCAGATCTCGTACAACATATCTTTATACGGGTTGCACGATTCATTGTCTTTGTTTTGTATCCCCATTTAATCCGAGCAGTACCATAATGTATTCTGAGCAGTACCATCATTTAATCCGAGTAGTACCACAAACATGTGTGCTAGCAACACTAGCATACTACATACATTACAACAATAAGGTGTTGTGTCCATAGACTTCAGTCTAATTGCAAGAAGTCCAACAATAAAAGCTAAACAAAATATGGAAAACCATCTTGGATCGCCTGAAAATTTGCAAGAATCATGAAAATTGGACTAAAGAGGACTGGCTTTGTATTGTGTTTAGTTATTGAACATCCATTAAGCAATTCGCATCTAATGCAGCATTTGTTTGTCGTCCATCGAAGTAATGGTACAATCCCAAGCGTACATTTGCAAGGTTGAAGCAATGGCAAAACATGATACAAGAGTGGGAATTTCTGCAAGAGAAGTGTGGTAAGAAGTTTGCTTCTCAAACATATGGTTCCGAATTCAATCCCAGTTCGTTACACCTTGGGAAAATGTCTTGTATTATAATCTCAGGCCGACGAAAGCCTCGTGTGTGGGTATGGTAAACAGAAACTGAAAGAAACCCGTCATATATATATGTGTGTGTGTGTGTGTGTGTGTGTGTGTGGGTGTGTGTGTGTGTGTGTGTGTGTGTGTGTGTGCGTGCGTGCGTGTGTGTCTTTGTGTCTGTGTTTGTCTCGCACCAGCGCTTAACAAATGGTGTTAGCAGTTCGACAAACAAGACCAACAGTATATGTACCAGACATTAAAAATATGTGTGTCGGGGTCGACTCGTTCGACTTAAATTCTGCAAAGCGGTGCCCCAACATGGTAGCAGTCTAATGTTTGAAGCAAGTAAAAGATAAAAGATATTTAGATAATTCCTCAAAACACATCTTAAAACTCGTAAACATATCTTGATATTCTGAAGGAAAATTTGCTACTCATATGACCATCCGTAGTTGTGCTCGATTCCAAAAAAATGTTGTACTTTGCTTTTCCCTAAAAATAAGTATTGTCATCGAGTCCTAGAACTGGTTTCAGGGTTTCCATGGCGCATAAGAGCCGAGCTGATAACATCACCGCTGGAAGGGACGCTAGTCCGTCACAAGGTTACTCACTAACAGCTGACTAGACTGAAACAACTTGAAATAAAGTGTTTTGTTCTGGAAATCGAAACCACAATATCACAATCATGCGATAATAAGTGTAACGCCTTAATCTCTAGACCAGGCGACTTCACATTATTCTATGGCTTGCGTGAAAAGGTGGTTTACGTGTATTATATAACTATCAGTGTTCATCACGCGATCTTAACCGCATAGAAAAAGACATTGTTGTTGTTATGCAAAAGTGTCGTAAGTCCAAAACGTTGCTTTTTCAGAAAACGAAAAAATAGTTTCACCATTCCACATAACCGGATATTGCAAGCAAAAATAAATATTTATTCCTTTATTGCCCACTGGGGGCCTAAACATAGAGGGGGACAAAGAAATGGATTAAGTCGATTACGACGCCAGTGAGTAACTGGTACTTTTTAAATCGACCCCAAAAAGATGAAAGGCGGAATTTGAACTCAGAACGTAACGGCAGCCGAAATACCTATTTCGTTATTGCCCACAAAGGGCTAAACATAGAGGGAACAAATAAGAACAGACGAACGGATTAAATCGATTACATCGACCCCAGTGCGTAACTGGTACTTAATTTATCGACCCCGAAAGGATGAAAGGCAAAGTCAACCTCGGCGGAATTTGAACTCAGAACGTAACGGCAGACGAAATACCGCTAAGCATTTCGCCCGGCGTGCTAACGATTCTGCCAGCTCGCCGCCTTACGCAAAAATAAATATTGAAAAAAACAAAATGTATTTGGCCAAATTTGGACATACGAGCGTTTAACATAATAGCAACGACATGTATTCGCATAAAAATGCAGTTTATAATGCATCGTAAATTTCGAATTTCCTAGAGAAGATATTGTAGGTTTGGATACTAGATTATCACAGATTACTGTTAAATTTCGTTGGAAATCACACCTGACGGCGTTCATGGTGTCTTGAAGGTTAAGGGCATCATGCTAAGTATTAAGTTATATCGCTTTGGTATTTATTTGTACTTTTGTGAATTGCGCTCAGGTTATTTGCTTCTATTACCTCAAAGTGTATCCCGTTTCTTTTTCTTCATCATCTTCAATTAGTCCGAAATATCTTTAACAGTATATTCAGACATTTGACCAAGACCGCGCACGCGCGCCCACACACTTACACACACATACATGCACACATATACATATGTATGAATATGCGTATTTATGTATGTATGCATGTATGAATGTATGTGCATATGTATGTATATAAATATATATATATATATATATGTATATATATATATATATATATATATATATATATCAATCAATACGTACATATACTTACATTATACATATTTACATATGTAAATATGTACACATACAAAAACAGACAGACAGACAGACACAGACACGCACACACAGATACAGACACACAGACATACACACACACATATAGAAGCATCCATACATTCACAAACATTTACATTCATACATGTGTATACAGACATACACACACACACACACACACACACACACACAAACACACACACATATACTACGCATTGTTTGCAAAAAGAATCCTGAAATAATTCTTAGATAAGAACTCTGACGTCAGTTTGTAACCAATTAAGTTGGTTAGCTGGCAGAATCGTTAGGGCGACGGAATGCTTTCATACTTTGCTGTATTTCTTGCGACTTTTTACGTTCTGGGTCCAATCCCCGCTGAGGTCGACTTCATCTTTTATCCATCCAGGGCCAAGAAAATAATGTACTAAGCGTTACATTATTTCATTGAGGTTCTGTACTCAAAATTACTGACCCAATACCTAAATCAGAAATGGTTATTAGAATAAAGATGTTAGATTTCCTGGGTCGCGAGATATATTCACTAGAAACGCAAATTACGTATATAATGGACGTTCTACTGAACTAAAACAACACTTATAGGAAGCAATTTAGCCCTACCGACTCTATCGTCTATCCCAGAGGATAGATCTTAGCTACACACACATATGTAAATAGAAAGGAAGTACCTTCAACCATAACACCATGAAGCACAACTTTTGTCCTTGGGTAGCAACTGTTTTTTTTTTTTCCTATTTGCTTACCCCTAAAAGTATGAAGAATAGCTAATATTTCCTTCATACTTTGCTTTTGTTACATTTATTCAAACCCGAAAGAATCCCTCTTAACACATGGCTATGATGCTCCCCCACTAATCCTGTTCATCATTAGAGATGCACATGTTATCAGCCACTAAGGGACACGCTCAAGTGTTTAGGGTCAAGCAACTGACAAACAAATCTTTGATACTGAGCAGAATATTTGCTATATCGGTATTTCTGTTTCAGCAACTCAGCACTGAATCTTTCTGAAATGTAACGGAAAATAGGTCAGTTTCAAAACATGACGTTCAGGTGGTTAGAAGCTTGCTTCGCAACCACATGGTTCCGGGTTCAGTCCCACATTTAAGCAAGTGTCTTCTACTATAGCCTCAGGCCGAGCAAAGCCATGTGAGTAGATTTGGTAGAGGAAAACTCAAAGAAGCCCGTCATATGTGTGTGTATGTGTGTGTGTGTGTGTGTGTCTACCATCGTTTGACTGCTGATGTTGGTGTTTTTACGTCCCCGAAACCTAGCGGCTCGGCAAAGAACCCCGATAGAATAAGTACTAGGTTTACAAGGAATAAGTCGTGGGGTCGATTTGTTCGGCCAAAGGCGGTGCTCAAGCATGGCCGCAGTCATATGACTGAAAGAAGTAAAAGAATAGAAGGACATATATACATATATATATATATATATTCTTTAATATATATACGTTATTTTTGCTGGGAAAGTTTTAGACAAACTAAGGGGATTCCAATGGGTGGTAATTGTAGACCTGAATTAGCGGATTTATATTTGTCTTCATGTGAGTTCAGCTTTCTTAATGATTTATACTGAAGAAAAAAGATAGGTTTGGTCAAACAACTCAGTGAATGCTGTAGATATATCGATGATATTTTTATTCCTAACTATAGGCATTTTGAATATTTGCTGAGTAAGATATATCCGGCGAATCCTGAGGCAAGTAGAAATGGTGACTCCGTAAAAAAGTTAACAATTTGAATGTGAGAAAATAGTAAGGTCGAAACGAGTATTTACAATAAAACAGATCTAATTTCTATATTACATCATTGCTTTAGGAGTGTAGTAGAATTCCTCTATGGATGAGTTGTAACGTGTTTTTCAGTCAGGTCATTAGATATGATAGACTTTAAGCTTGGAATGTTTTTGGATAGGTTAATATGTTAAAGGCGCACATGTAAAAATTAAATTACAATAGTAAAAGGTTGGTTAAATGTTTTAATTATTGCTTAGGTAAACACAGTGAGGTTTTGAGAATGTATGGAATGATCTCGAGTTTACAGTTGAGCCTGGAATTATAAGGACTGTTAGCTTTTTACTCTGGTGTCTTGAGGCTGGTTGTCATTCACTCCTGTTGTGTAGCTGTCATTTACTATAGGGTACAGCATCTCTTCCGTTGGGTAGTTCGGATTCACTTCCACCTGTTGACAGACATCGATTTTTCGGATTTTTGGCAGCGTAGGGTTAAGACGTGAATGTGTTTTCCGTTAATTTCTCTGCAACACGTAAGATTTCGTTATATATAGCATTATCTCGATAGTGTTTTTATTTCAGTAGTTTTCAATTTTCATAGTTGTAAGTGTATACGTTGATTTAAATTACATATATTTTCATTTTATAATTATGGGTAATTTGAGTTGTTCCCAAGCAGCAAGCCCATTGGCAGTTTAATTATAATGGATTATTTTGTCTTTTTGCATTTAGGACGTGTTATTAGTTATTTACTTTAATTATAGATCTATATTTATGTATATATATTTATATATATAATTTTCTATTTAATTTAATTATATTTCCCTTTTTTTATTTTATTGTTTAATAATGTGCAATGTATTTGGTTAATATTATTTTATAGTATTGAAATTGTTTCGTAGATATTGATCTACGCTTGTCCTTTTCCTTGAACATTGTTGTTTACGTGATGTACTGTTCCACTAATCTTTATTAGGCTTGATTTTGATGTGATATCATGTTCTTGATATGACGTTCAATGAGAACCAATGTATCTAGAAGTTTATCTTTGCTGTATTGTCTGAATGTCTGTTTTGGAATAAACTCTTTGTTATAAGTACTATTTTGCAGCAATAAGTTATCACTATTTGTTTACTCTGCTGTTGTTACTTATAGTGGATTCCCAAGCCGGTGGATTCCAAAGCCGGTGGATTCTCAAGCAGCGTTTATAGTTTTAATGGTGTTGACACTGACGAACTGAATGGTATTACCCAGGTGTCGAAAGCATAGTGATATCCGTTCGGGAGCTGATGATGGGAATACACATATATTATGCTTCACTGTGAATTTCTTATATATTAGTCTCGTTATTTTGCGTTGTCCTTCACTGTTATAAAGTGAAAAGTCGTTGTAGATTCGTAGTTTGCGATCACTATTTTTTGGTTTTCTTCACAGGTAATCTAATTTGGCTTAGATTATGTTTAGATATCGGTGTCTAATTTGGGGAGGTACTGTGACATATATATGTAAGTATGTATGTATGTATGTATGTATGTATGTATGTATGTATGTATGTATGTATGTATGTATGTATGTATGTGTGTGTGTATCTATGTATGTATGTATGTATATGTATATATACATATATATATATATATATATATATATATATATATATATATATATATATATATATATATATGCGTGTGTGTGTGTGAGAGAGTGTATGTGTATACACATATGTATGTACGTATACATATATACATATATAGATACATGCATACATGCATGTTATATAAATACACGCACACATACATATATATCCTTGCAAGATTCCTTCTGATTTTCTAACATTCCACTTTGTCTTTTAAATTTTAAGGGATTGATAAAATAAATTGCCATTTATATACCGAGGTTGATGTTATCGACTAACTACCTCCCTTTAAAATCGCTGGTGTTGTCCCCAAACTAGAAACCATTGTTATAAGCGTAATAGAATGTTAAGTAGTAATACAATAGAAAGATAAGCTAGTCTCTACTACGGTTTCGGACTTCTTCGAAGCTTGATTTTGATTCTCATTTGGAAGAGTTACACTTCACTGATGTTGGTTATGCCAGAGCAGCTATGCCGGATAGACAGGACAGTAGATAACGAACCAGGCTATTTGCACTAACGTTTCACTGAAATCATAAACAATGAATTGAACTCGCAACAAGAAATTTGAACAAATTGAGAAGACACAACAAGAAGCAAGCATCAAAGCAACTGTAGTTCTGTGGCTTTGACAAATGATTCGTTTGCAGTACTGACTTCAATTCCTTCCAAATAGATGGAGAAGGCCATACATGAGGATCTCTTTCAATTCACTTAATTCGCAAATGTATTTACGAAGACGACAAACATCATAACTCCCCAAAGACATAATAGGCTTCATATATTCGTGTTTCTTTCCAACAAGTAATTATGTAATCATCATCTCACAATAAACATGGCTGCTCTCTTCTCATAGGATAATTAGCAACACACATGATTGGGAGTCTTATTAATGACTAACGTAATAAAAAGCTTAACTAACAAAATTATTGATTTCGGTATATAATAACATGATAATTCATGAAGTGGAGAGGTTGGGAGGGTCTATCATAATCAGTTCTTAATTATTTTTCGATCTAATACGGAAGCTTAACAAAGATGTCTAAGTATAAAGCGAATGAGGAATGAACACGCAAGTTAATTACCCAGATACAATTAGTGGAAGTTAATAACCCCAAACTTAAGTATCTCGTATAGTAAGAATCAAAGTACCTTTCGAATTGCAGTTGAAGCCACAACCCTACACTTACGCTGTTGAATACTTAAAGAAAATTATAAAAGCCATAAATTCAAGATTGATAACTTTCTGAATGATCAGATCATAACTGAAGAAGTTGCCTTAATGTAAAAGATTCAGGAAGAATCCCACTGAAGTATGACAAAAGATATACAGGAAAAGGTTTACATGGGAGAGAATATAGGAAAGACGAACGACAGAGAGTGGATAGCAACATTCAATCAGCCTCACAAGCAGACAGACATGTTGGCGGGTAGAAAGTTATATATATATATATATATTAATAAATTATAGGGTGGCAAAGAAAATTTTAGAAATTTTATTTACCACCAGTGGCCTAGCGAGAGTAAAAACAGTCAATAGACTATGTATTATTCATTAGAAATGCAGAGACGCCTATAATAGGACATCTACTCGCTAGAAATAGCAGCAAAAATACTATGTAGTATTTTTGCTGCTATTTCTAGCGAGTAGATGTCCTATTATAGGCGTCTCTGCATTTCTAATGAATAATATATATATATATATATATATATTCTTTTGTTTTTTTTACTTGTTTCAGTCATTTGACTACAGCCATGCTGGAGCACCGCCTTAAAGGATTTTAGTCGAAGAAATCGATCCCAAGACTTATTCTTTGTATGTTTAGTGCTTATACTATCGCTAAGTTATGGGGATATAAACATATCAGCATCGGTTGACAAACGTAGACACACAAATATATACGTACATACATACACGTATATATATATATATATATATATAAAGAGAGAGAGAGATAAACAGATAGAGAAAGAGAGAGGGATATCTTATTTAGTCATAAATTGGCCCTCATAAAGACATTCTAACTGTGGCCATTTCGTTTTTTCTCTAGATATCTAACAGTAGTGTACACTAGACCTCAAATTTTAAGGACGGAAGAGTGTTTTGTAAGGAAGAGTTGGCTGCTATCCGAGACTAGGTAACGGGTGAAGTGACTTGATATATTCAAGCTTTTGATGTCTCCTTGTAAAATTTGTTTTGTAACTTGGGTAACTTCGGTAGAATCAGTGAAAAACGTAACTGTTATCTAATATGGGTGATGCCAACTTACTGATATATAACATACTAACTAATATTGATATATAAGCTGATATTTAACATAGATGATATCTAACATATTGATATCTGACAAATCTTATATCTGTCATTCTGATATCCAACATATTAATCGATATCATATTGATATCTAACAATCACTGATATCAAACAACATATTGATATCTAGCATACTGATATCTAATACCTCTGATATCTAGTATACTGATATCTAGTAGACTGATATCTACCAAGATTCTGATATTTAACATCGTTGATACTTAACTAAATAGTGAAATTCAACAAAGCTAGATTATATAACATGCAGATATCTAAGAACATACTGAAGTCTAACATTGCTGATATCTAACAAGATTATTTTATTCTTTTACGTGTTCCAGTCATTTGACTGCAGCCAAGCTAGAGCACCGCAGGACTTATTCTTTGTAAGCCTAGTACTTATTCTATCGGGGTTCTTTTGCTGAACCGCTAAGTTACGGGGACGTAAACACGCCAACATAGGTTGTCAAGCGATGGTGGGGAAACAAACACAGACACAAAGGCACACTCGTAAGTATATATATATATATATATATATATATATATATATATATATATATATATATATATAATATGATGGGCTTCTTTCAGTTTCTGTCAACCAAATCCACTCATAAGGCTTTGGAATTATAGTAGAAGACACTTGCTCAAGGTACCACGCAGTGGGACAGAACCCGGGACCATGTGGTTGGGAAGCAAGCTTCTTAGTAATTTTTTTTTATATATCGGAAGCTGTTTACTGACATCTGATATGATTGATATCGAACATACTAATATCTCAAATAACTGATATATAACATATCTGGTATCTAAATATATCGATATTCAACAAACAGACATCTAACATATGATATCTAACATACTGGTATCAAACATAGCTGGTATCTCACATAACATAGCTCATATCTAACAATATAGTTGATATCTAATAATATCTAATAAATCTATATCCAATATAGCTGATATTTAACATAGCTAGAATCTAACAAAGCTGATATCTAAAGTATTGATATCTAACGCATCGATATCTACCATAGCTGATATCTAACAACATAGCTGATATCTAACAAAACTGATATGTAAAATATTGATATTTAACATATTGATATTTAACATATCGATGTTTAACATGTCGACATAATCCATTTTGATTCGATTAACAGATTAAAATCGATCTGCTACTCGACAGAATCTATAATATAGGTAAAGGCATGTTTCAATATAAACAATATTAAATAGCATTGTTAAATGAAGCAGGGATTGTAGGCGCCGCGAGGAAATTATTATTGTTTTTGTTTTAGTTCTCAGAACGATCGGTCTTGTTTGCTCTGGTAGATTCTGTGAGAACGGGCAGCAACCTGCTGCCAGAGGTCTAACAGGGTCACTTTCCGCACATTATAAGCTTTGATACTTGGTTGTTGATTATCGTGGAAGACATTCAACACCGAAGTACCAATCCCCAAATCCCAGCTGTCCCCAACAGAGCAGTTTTTTTGAGAAGGTGCTTGCTCTGCTTTCAAGTCAATTCCGATTTCCGTGACATATTTCCCGAATTTGGTTATTGGTGTTGTTTTTATCAGTAATAATAATAATAATAATAATAATAATAATAATAATAATAATAATAATAATAAATTAATAATGATAATACTAATAATAATAATAAATGCCCTGATTCAGTACCAGGCAGTGTCTCTCATGGCTTCTGATCTTCATTGATTAGAAGTGTTATCATGTACATTGTTTTTTCTTGGTATAAAAGATGGGCTACAGCAAATATTCTGCTCAATACCACATATTTGCTTGTCAGTTGCTTGACCTTAACCAGTTGAGTATGTTCCTGAGTAGCTGACGATACATGCATTTCTGATCACGAGCAGAAGTAGTGGGGGAGCATCATAGCCATGTGTTGAGAGGAATTTTGGGGTGTTTGGATAATTCATCTATAGAAATAAGGGTATTTCGTTCAATATCGTTAAACAACTCTTATTCAGGGATCTTTTGAGCGGGATGGGCTACTCGACCTGAAGAAGATTCTAACTGGACCCCACCTGCAAGGTCATGCGCTGTTTATCTTGATATGATGTCACCGTGTCACGCACGTATAGTTGTGATGCACGTGCCTAGTGTACTCTTATCAGACAAGTAGTCATGTTGGGTATACTGGGTTTCGTATATTTTACCCCAGTATCACTTTGATGGCATGCACTGCTCTCTCCCTCAATAATAATAATAATAATGTGACGAACTGGCAGAATTGTTAGTAAATCTGTGGTATTGAGCAGAATATTTGCTGTCGCCCATCTTTTATACCAGAGCTTGGTCTTGCGCTGCCAGTATATTGCTCTCGGTCTCTTTTTTAGGGTTCCTTTCATCAACTAATCCCACCTATTTTTTCCAACAGCTTCTGTTGTGGCTACATGGAATTGATTGTATAGCCCCTTCTTGAATAACTCGTAAAAAGCACTCAACACACTCTGTAAAGTTACTGCCGTTAGGAAGGGCATCCAACCGTAGAAACCATGCCAAAACAGACAAATGGAGCCTGGGCAATTCTCCCTCTAATCCATACCTACATGGAAAACACATTAAATTGATGATGATGATGATGATGATGATGATGATGATGATGATGATGATGATGATGATTGTATCACAAAAGCAGCAGAAATGTTCAGCATTATTTTTTGGAATACTGGCTTAAAAATTTCCAGTGGGCAGACACTACTGATTCTGAGCTGCTAGAATGACGTCCTGTTTCTGACTTAAGTCCAAACTATTGACCCTTGTAGGGAATTTACCGTGTAATTTTACTTTTCCTTCTATTATCAGTTCGAAGATTCCATAATTTTTTGCATATATTCATTAATTTTGCTTTCACAGAGGGCTCTTCTGTTTCATCTTGTTGCTCTTCAGTTTCGGTGATTTTTAATTCCTTTATATATTTCCTTGCTTTTTTTGATGCTGGGTGTAGTTTCTTGATAGTTTCAAGCTTACAGACAACCTCAAGCATCCAATATATATAGAATGGTTTTGCAACAACTGGAAATTGAAACGGCGACAACTGTGTTACTCTGTTAGGAGCTTATTTGTCTCATGCTAAAAATCACTCACTTATATTCTTTTACTTGTTTCAGTCCTTTGACTGCAGCCATGCTGGGGCAACGTAAAGTGCTTCTTCTTTGTCTATTTCTTTTATTTATTTTTTAATTTTTTACTCAGCACAACGATTCTATGCTTTTGAGAGATCAAATGGAAGGTTTGAGATTATTTGCCTTTTTCGCAACAATAACAGCAGCAGAATGTATTGAATGGCTTCTTGCTGAAGGAATCGTGTTTGAGTCTAGTTCTACGACACTTGGCACTACAATTTCCAATATGTTAAATAGAAGTTATTCCCAATAGAGTTACGGTAATCTAGGGTCTAAAATCGGGAAAAAGACGAGGAAGATGACGGTTAGAGAGGCGAGTAAAGAGGGGTGCAGAACGAGAGAAAAGATAAAAACAGTGAAAGGAGGAACGATGAAGGAGCAGGGAGCGAATGACGGAGAGGAGGGAAGAATGAATGAAATAAAAGTAGTGAAGAATAGTAGTAGCAGAAAATAAAAGAACGAGGTACGTGAATGAAGAAGAGCAACAAGAAGGCGGGGAATGTGAAAGAAGACGAAATAGAGATTAAAAAGTTGAGATGGATGACTAAGAAAAAAAGAAGAGAAGTGAGAGTGAGAATATAAAAGAACCTATAACCATAACACAAACATATACATACAAACATGCATGCATACATGTTCGTGTGTGTGTGTGTGTGTATATATTATACATCCACACACACACACACACACACACACACACACACACAAACACACACATATATATTGGGTCATCCCATAAATAATGCGATTTTTTTTCAATTATATGATCTAAAAGTTGGATAGGGACGGGATAAACTACCTGCATCACGTTGCTATAAAAGCAGGTAGTAATTTTACCTTGTACTTCTTCTTAGTGAAAGTTTTAAAGTGTGCAGTTCGATTTTAACAGTTAGTTTTTTTCAAAGCTATAATGGAAGTGACAAAGGAGCGTATTCGGCATATTCGGCATATTTTGCTTTATGAGTTCAATAAAGGCAACAACGCAACGGAAAGTGCAAGGAATATTAATGCAGTATATGGGGATCGGACAACAAGCGTAAGCCAGCGTCAACGGTAGTTCCGGAAATTCCGAGCCGGAAACTACAGCCTAGAAGACGAGCATCGTCCTGGAAGGTCTGTACAGCTCGACGAGGACGTTCTGCAAACCCTGGTGGAACAAAATCCTATTATAACTGTTGAGGAACTAGCAGAGAAGCTAGGATTTGGTCATTCAACCAGTCATCGGAAAAGTCAACAAATTCGATCAATAGGTTTCTCACACACATTCCGAGTCTAATCGCGCGCAGAGAGTGAATGTGTGCTCTTCTTTGCTGTCACGTCTCACGAATGAACCTTTTTTGGACTGAATAGTGACTGGCTATGAGAAATGGGTTCTCTATAAAAATGTGATGCACCACAGTGGGTAGGAAAAGGTGAAACACCGGCACCCCAGGCTAAAGACGGTCTTCACCCACGTAAGGTTTTATCTGTTTGGTGGATATGAAAGGTTTAGTCTACTTTGAACTTTTAAACCCAAACCTAACGATAACAAAGGAGATCTAGTGCAAGCAGCCAGAGCGGCTTAAGTCAGTACAAGAAGAAAAATTACCATTTTTGGTTTTAAGATGATCGGTGTTTTTTCCATCAGGATAATGCTCGGTCAAATACAGCGAGGATGACATTCCAAAGGCTGGAGCAGTTTGAATAGGAAACGATGCCCCACCCACCATATTCACCGGACATTGATCCATCTGATTATCATTTAATGCGCAGTCTTCAAAATCATTTGAACGGAAAAAATATGAATCTTGTAGACGAGTTCAGAACAGTTTTGGAGGAGTATTTTTCGTCACGGACAAGTGAATTTTGGAGGAAGGGCCTTGCAAGTCTACCAGATAGATGGAAGAGCATTGTAGAAAATGAAGGAGAGTATATTATACATTAAAAAAGAACTTTGTATATCTTAATTTTGAAAAATAAAATTATAAAAAACCGCATTATTTATGAGATGACTCAATATATATATTCATGGACATGCACACACATACACATACAAATACATTCATACATACACATATATGTAGTGAGTGTGTGTTAAAGTACCCAGTTAATTGAGGGTCGGTTCTTCGCTCTTTCTCTTTCTTTCTTTCTTTCTCTCTCTGTCTCTTTTCTCTGTCATTGTTTGGGTTTTTGTCTGTCTGTCTATCTATCTATTTTCTCTCTCTCTCCTTCTCTCTCTCTCTCTCGCTCTCTCTCTCTCTCTCTCTTTATCTATCTATCGATCTATCGATCTATCGAATTTTTCTCTTTCCTTCTTTCCGAATGACTGCTGTGAGAGGTTTCGTAGGAGTCCAGCGACCACTAACGGCGCCTATATCTCCTTATATGAAAAAAGCTTGAGCGAGAGGTGACTAGCAACATCGTCTCATAGGAAAAAAAAAGAAAAGAAAACCGAACTACCACTACGGTAATGAAACCGCCCAAGAACGAACCAATGGTCAGTGCAGCAGGAATACAAATAATGTCTCAAAGTTCTATATTAAAACGCATCATAATTACATAGCACCAGGTCATTCACCTGAGGCTAAATAACGGTAAAAAAACGATGATAAAAGAGAACTACTACAGTTGATGTTTTACTGCCAATAGTGATGATGCTGTTAGTACTGTTGCAAGTGCTGCTGTTAGAGCTACTGCTGCTGCTGCTGCTGCACTTACCTGTTCCTGGCGCTGCTACCTTTGCTTCTTCGAATGTCAAACGGAAAGTCTGTGCATCGCGATTCAGGCAAGCGATTTCACGTGACCCGAACAACGTGCGAGAAACTATGGAGGATGCAACCATACGAGTTCCAGAGATGCGCATCACTGCGCTCTCTGTGGTGGTTTGTTGGCTATTTTGGAATTATTTAGATAAAAAAAAAAAGTCTTTTTTAAAAATTAAATAGAAGCAAAACAGCGATTCCTGTTTTCTAGGAATCGATAAATGAAATAAAACGGAATTCTCATCTATTTCCAAACCGATGTTTTACAATGCTCAGTTCAAAATACAAAAACAATAATCTATCTATCTATCTATCGATGACTGACTCCATGTATGTATATATGTGTATATACATATATAAACACTTATATATTTGTGCGTGTACACACACACACACACATACATATATATATATATATATATATATATATATATATATATATATATATATATATATATACACATATATGCATGTAGATATATATACACACATAAATACATACACAATATATATATATATATATTTATGTGTGTATATATATATATGTATATATATATATATATATATATATATATATATATATATATATATATATATATATATGTATGTATACATGCATAGATGCATAAATATATGCATTATGTGTTCTTGTCTGTGTACATATACACTCTGTGTGAAAATTCATTCATGTATGGACCCATAATGTCAATCCTATGATCTTGTGATTGCGCATACGCGCACACACATACACACACACACACACACACACACACACACACTCACTCACATACACATACACACTCTCTCTCTCTCTCTCTCACACGCATACTCATACACGCGAACAAACAAACCCACCCACCCAGATGCACACACGTATTTGCTTTTTACAACTGATACATGAATCATTGCAACTACTGACACATTATTCGTTCTAACTTTAATCATAATAATCCTATCTCGTTGAACCATAACGTCTGAAGGTTTTTTTAGAGGAGGGGGAAGACGATTACATCGAATCTAGTGCTGAATTGGTACTTACTTTATCGACCCCGGAAGGATGAAAGGCAAAGTCGACCTCGACGGAATTTGAACTCAGATCGTAAAGACGGTTGAAATCCTGCAAAGCAATGAGGTTTGAATAATTCCCCTCTGGTAACATGAGTGTTTTGTTCATCATCTTTAAACAAACTTTATTCATAGATCGTCTGAGTGGGATGGGCATATGAGATTACCATGTAACGTACATATCGTTGTGATGCATGTGCCTGGTGTACCCTTATATGACGGGTATATTTGTACCCCACTGTCTGGCATGCATCTGATGGCATAAATTGCTTTGTCACTCAATAATAATAATAATAATAATAATAATGAGAAGAAGAAAAAGAAGAAGGAGGAGGAAGAAGAAGAAGAAGAAGAAGAAGAAGAAGAAGAAGAAGAAGAAGAAGAAGAAGAAGAAGAAGAAGAAGAAGAAGAAGAAGAAGAAGAAGAAGAAGAAGAAAGAGTTGGGACCTATACGCACAGGAAGCTATGCCAACACTATATAATGATAACAAAAAAAGATAGCATAGGCACACCCCAGAAAAGGTCACAGACGATGAGAAAGCCACCATACTCTGGGATATGCCAAAACACACAGATAGAGAACCAAGGCTAATAGACCGGATATAGTTGTCAGAGTTTACCAAGAAAAAAGATGCCTTATAATCGATGTACCAATACCAACAGATGACAACGTTGCTCAAAAAATACAGAGTAACTTTCAAAATACAAGGATCTGGAAATAGAGGTAACTTGAATGTGGAGCCTAAAACAGAAACAATTCTTATAATATTAGGCGTATTATGTATGATAAAAAAAAACATTCAGACAAATGCACAATCAAAACACCAGGACTAACAAGTGTATATAACATACATGAAATAGTACTACTATGCACCGCACACATCCTACGTAAAATAATTTCAATACAATGAAAATAAGAACACCACAACAAGCCACAACATGTACCCAAGGCACACAGAACTGCGCTCGGTAGTACAGTGAAAGAACATGATAAAAATAATACTACAGAATAATAATAACAATAATTCTTTATTGGTCACATGAGTAGTGAAAAAATAATTTAGGATGATAGAAAGGCAAATGACAGTGAAGACTTACATAGAACCGAGTAAGCATTTTAAAGAACAATCACAATTCATTAAAAAATTCTAACAAATTCCCTGAGAAGGCGATAGGCCACTCAGGAGAAGCAAGGAAACCTACAAAAACCTAAACCATCCTACTTGCCAAGGGTATCATGGCATGTGCCCCTCTCTCCTCCCTACTCCTCAGCCTACAGGCGCCAGCTTAAAGTAGGCCTACTTACTCAGGCAATTCCGAAGACCAGATGAGTTGCTCATCTTTCGAAGCCTACTGTTATCATGATTGTGCTCTTCGTTCAGAGCGGGGTTGCCTTTTTCAAATTGATTATGTCATTTTTTATAGTTTTTTTCTTATTTACATGGTTGTCCCTCTTCCTCGCAAGGTAATATTTTCAGGGGGTAAAGATCTAGTACAGGTGGTAATAGAGTTCTGCTTTCTTGTGTGTCCATGTGTGTATTTATGTTTGAAAGACGAGAGAGAGAGAGAGAGAGAGAGAGAGAGAGAGAGAGAGAGAGAGAGAGAGAGAGAGAGAGTAATAAAGAGGGAGTTAAGCTGAAGAATTTCATCGGCGGTGTTTTGGTTCTGTTGTAGGTGTCGTTGTTGTTGCTAATCTTGCTGCTGCTACTGTTGTTGGCGTTGTTGTTGCAAGTGCTGCTGCTGTTGTTGTTGTTGTTGGAGTAGGAGCGTCTACAGTAGTGGGGACCTCCTCTCTTCCCTTTGAACACAGAAAGCTCTGAAGTAACCTTCCGTACCATATCTTGGCCTTCTTCTCTCGATCGCACTACGCAACTCCAATCCATAGACATATGGATAAGACTTGGGATCTTTTGCACATATCCCGGTTTGATCTGGAGAAGGATCTCAACAGTGATCCCAGCCCAAACTCCTCCGTTATTTTCATGTCGAGGAGGGTGTCACTGCCCTCCAAAATGATACAGACTGACAACCATCAGATGCCTAAACCAGGTATAAGAGCTATGGAGTGCTTCAGCTCAAGTTTCGTTCTTGAAAAGGACATCCACCTTCCCGAATTGCCTTTCCCCGGTTCCATATTTTCTTTTTCGTTTAGGACTCTTTCCTCTTGAAATTATGTCGCTACTTCTGGGCGTCGAGCATTAGCCAACACACAGTGACATATCCCGTCTTCTGGGCTATTGCTGCCAAAACGCTGACTGGGATAGCAATCTGTGCTCTTCTCTCACTGACTTTCACAAGTTGTTTCACCTGTGTTGGACATGCCTCTTTGTTGTTTAGGGAAAACGTAAAGTATTGCGTTGATTTCGCCGCCATCCCCGCAGAAGATTGCCTGCCTGTGGAGTCGCTCCCAATAGTTAATCTGTCGTTATTCTCAATTTTGCTATTGATGTTATTCTTGAGGTCATTGTTACTGTGGCTGATGCTGATGCAACTGTTGTTACTGTTGCTGTCAATTTTCATGTTGCTATTGATGTCCTAGAAGCTTGTGTTGTTAAAAACTTCCTTACCATTGTTATTACTATTACTGCCAATGTTATTGCTGCTATTGTTGTTACTGTTGTGTATACTATTCCATGAACCTGATATGAGATTTTCCCGATACCTTCTCACAGAATTCGTCAGCTAAAACGTCTCAATTCTAATGAGAAAAACGCAGGCGAAAGTAAATAGATATTACAACAATTGTGTCTTTCAGGGCACAATTTGGAAGTCCACATTTTAATCATTCTGTTAAGGGTCATTATTTAATCTTTTCTCCTATAGACACAAGGTTCAAAATTTGAGGGATTGAGCTAGTCGATTACATTGACCCCAGTGCACAACTAGTACGTATTTTATCGACTTCGAAAGCAAAGTCGACCTCACCGGTATTTGAACTTGGAAGGTAAAGACGGACGAAATGCTGCTAAGCGTTTTGGCCGGCGAACTAACGATTCTTTTCTACTCTAGGCACAAGGCCCGAAATTTTTGGGGTGGGGGGCCAGTCGATTAGATCGACCCAGTACGCAACTGGTACTTAATTTATCAACCCCGAAAGAATGAAAGGCAAAGTCGACCTCGGCGGAATTTGAACTCAGAACATACAGACGAAATACTGCTAAGCATTTCACCCGGCGTGCCAACGTTTCTGCCAGCTCGCCACCTTACAAGAGAGAAATATTACAACAATGTACGTGTTAGCACGCTTTACTATAAATACATATTTTTTACCATATCTCTATTGAAATACATTACTATCGTTTCAGTTAATTTTAAAGATAAGAAAAACTTAGTAAAATAACTGTCAAAATGAACGTAGCGTTTGGAACATAAATTCAGCATAAAATTAGGTTTCAAATTAGATCACTTTTAAACTGGAAGTATGAATTGAAGCCTAGGGTCTGTCTCGGTTGGGTGGTATGAAAAGGGTTGGCAGAGTCAATTATATTCATCTTCTGTCAGTGTCGACATTAGTGTTCTTATTATTGTGTTAATGATAATGGCGAACTGGAAGGTCTTGTGGTACGCGTTTCGATGCTTTACGTTCACAACTCGCATCCCGCTGAGATAAACTTTAGTCAGACATATGCATATAAATGTTTTTATTTGCATATATATATATTGTTGAAAAAAGATTAGAGATCTATACGTGCATATATATATATATATATATATATATATATATATATATATATATATATATACATATACATATATGCTCGCACACACATACATACACTTATATGTCAGCGTGTGTGTGTGTGTATATACTCTTTACTCTCTCTTTTTTACTCTTTTACTTGTTTCAGTCTTTTTGACTGTGGCCATGCTGGAGCACCGCCTTTAGTCGAGAAAATCGACCCCAGGACTTATTCTTTGGAAGCCTAGTACTTATTCTATCGGTCTCTTTTGCCGAACCACTAAGTTACGAGGACGTAAACACACCAACATCGGTTGTCAAGCGATGTTGGGGGGACAAATACAGACACACAAACACATACACACACACACACATATATATATATATATATATATATATATATAATATAAACAAGATTCGGTTAAATAAGATACTTTAAGCTGAAGCACCTAGTTAGCTCCGAATAAAATGCACACACAACACTTTTTAGATGAATACCAACCTTGATACAGAAGTACTGGCTGAATGACATTCGGGTAATGTATGCAGTTAATTTGACCCAACTGAGTTCATAATCCGCTCTTGAGCTATTGAAACATGTACATTTTATTAAATATAGTCCATATGAATTGGCACCTTCCCTTTTATTGTTATATATGTGTGTGTGTGTGTATGTGTGTGTGTGTGTGTGTGTGTATGTATATGTATATATATAGAGAGAGGGGGAGGGAGAGAGAGACAGACAGACAGACAGGCAGGTATATATATTTATATATATATATATATATATATTGATAGAGAGAAAAATAGATCGATAGATAGATAGATAGATAGATAGATAGATAGACAGATAGATAGATATGCATATAGTCAAACATATGCATATAATTGCTTTAAACAAACATACGTGTATATTTGTGCATATCTGAGCATATGTATGTATATATCTATATACACATGTTTAAGGAAAGGTATAATAAAAGGAGTAAGCAATTATCTTATGAGCCTCATTAGCTTACAGCTGTTTCTACAATGCGGTGGACTCATAGTTGAGCATCTGAGGAACATGTATATGCATACATATATAAACATATTTATGCATCCATGCACACACACGCACGCACACACACACACACACACACACACACACACACACACACACACACACACACACACACACACACAATCATACTCACATAGCTGAATGGAATGCCTAGAATACAACCTGCAGCGTCATCATCCATTTATCTCTGTGTATCTCCTTTCTCGCTCCCACCAATTACTTCTGTATTTCTGTGTAGAACAGTTTGTTATTACACATACACTTACCTGTAACATACCTATTTTTATTTTATTTTATTTATATATAAAAATATATATTCACACACAACACGCATAAACACCAGGTATTTTTGTCTATATATATGTGCGTTCACGTCTATGAACTTGTGGGTGTATCAGAAAGTGGATATGTGTGTACGTATACATATATATATGCACACATGTATAGGCACACATATGTTGACATACATACATACATACACACACATATACATACATAAATATATATGTATATTATATATATATATATATATATATATATATATATATATATATATATATATACATATATATATATATATATACATATATACACATATACATATGTGTATTTCTGTATATATATATATATATATATATATATATATATATATATATATATATATATATATATATATATATATATATATATATGTATATGTGTGTATACGTTTATGTATGGTTGTGGTTCTGTTTATGTGTGTGTGACGTGTGTATACGCACCTAAATATATATATATATATATATATATATATATATATATATATATATATATATATATATATATATATATATATATATATATATACATATATATATATATATATATATATATATATATATATATATATATATATATATTATATACATATATACATATATATATACATACATATACTCTGATTTACATATATACGTGTGTGTGAATGTGAATGTGGGTGTTTGTGAGTGTGTGTGTTTGTGTGAGTGGGAGTGTGTATATATGTATATGTGTGTATACATACATAAATATATATTTGTGTGTATGCGTGTGAAGGTGTGAATCGTGTTTACGTTTGTACACGATGTGTGTAAGTATGATCTGCACATCTATACCACCATTTACAGAAAAATACACACCTACATACAGACGAATCTCGTCAGCACATACAGGTACGTAGAGAAAGAAAGACTAGGGTTGTATCAGAAGAGGTGTGTTTTTTTTTATCCGAGGTAATTCCCCATCTTAATATCATCGATGATTATAAGAACATCTCCCTGCAGCCGCTCACATTCACTGTATTACTCCTACTACAACTACCTCTAGCACTGTTAATGCTCCTCACTTCAACCCCCCCCCCCCTCTCTCTCTCTGTCTCTAGATATCATGATATCTGATCCAACTCAATCCTTATCTCCAACATTTAATACACACATGCACGTGTGGATGCATTTATACTTATATGTATATAGATACACACAAATACAAACCTACAAATATATGTGTTTGTGGGTCTCTCTCTCTCTCTCTCTCTCTCTCTCTCTCTCTCCCCCTCTCTCTCTCTCTCACTCTCTCCCTCATTCTATACACTCACACACACACACACAGACAATGTACTTTTGCGTTTTAGAAGAGGCAAACGTACTCAATAGAAAAATAGTAGGATGAAAGGCATTTTTTGATAGTGCTCAGATTACTAGCTGTTACTCTTAAGAGATGTACCGGGGATAAAATTACGTTGTCAGCATCTCTCATGAAACTTGGATTGACGCTAATGACGTAATTACTCTATGTATGTATGTATGTATGTATGTATGTATGTATGTATCTATTTATCTATCTATCTATCTATCTATCTATCTATCTATCTATCTATCTATCTATTTCAGCACACACAAACACACAGACACACACATATCATGTGATCACGTGACTGACCAGACTATCAGATGCTCTTATACATCGCTCGTCACAATGCTTTTTGCATCGTTTTAGCCTTCGAATGACGCAGCCCCATTTGCTAGGCGAGCAGGCCAACATCCTCCACTGATCGAAACGGGGACTAGAACATCGAGAATTCAAGTGTTTTGCTCAAGAACTCAACGCAACGCGCCGCCTGATTTGGGAATCGAACCCACAATCAAGTGATCGTGTGTTCGACAGCCTACCGCTAGGTTTCAACCATCATATATGTATATATATACTTACAAGTACTACTCATTTTTGCCAGCTGAGTGGACTGGTGCACCGTGAAATAAAGTGTTTTGCTCAAGGGTACAACGCGCAGCCAAGAATCGAACTCGCGACCCCACTGCCTATGTGTGTGTGTGAGTGTGTGTGTGTGTGTGTGTGTGTGTGTGTGTGTGTATGTGTGTGTGTACTGAGATAGATAGATAGATAGATAGATAGATAGATAGATAGATAGATTAATTATATATGGTGATTAGGGTATTCGGCTCGCAAACGTAGGGTCTCGAGTTCGATTCTCGGCGACGCGTTGTCTCCTTGAGCAAGACACTTTATTTCACTGTGTACCAGTCCACTCAGCTGGCAAAAATAAGTAGTACCTTTATTTCAAGGGGCCAGCCTTGTCACCTTCTGTGTCACACTGAGTCTCCCTG
>NC_142938.1:41996249-42033749 GCF_046866305.1 Octopus bimaculoides
GATAACACAACGAGTTATACAAATTTAATTATTATATTTATTATTCAATTACATACAAAGAACGCACTCACCCAATGTTCGTTATGAATAAACAAAAGTCATGTCCGCCATATATATCCAACAGTCCTTTAAGGAACTTTTCATAGAGTGGAATTTAAGTCCCAATCTCTACCGAAATTTATTATTTCAAGAAAAATTGAATTTGAATTACTTTTAATTTTTACATTTATAGACAACAACTCAGACTGTAGCTTCTGAGCCCGAGTCAGGCGCGTATGAACGATGTCAACAGAAGGTCTGCTACAAGTGATATTTTTTGACACAGGGTACTTCTAAGACCGCCAGACGCTGAACAAAAACTAAATAAATAAATAAATAAACTGCGACCAGGCTCAATAAAAGGAGCCCGAGTTATTGGCTGCAATTACATACTTGAAGTCAGTATTGGCAGAAATTAAATCAGCTTGTAAATCCACGTTCACTTCACTAAATTTATAACCTGAGTGCCGGAGTCGCCACTGATATACATACATACATATATATATATATATATATTTATATATATATATATATATATATATATATATATATATATATATATATATATATATATATATATATATATATATATATATATATATATTCATACACATACACATACACACACATGTATATACATATGTAAGTATGTATTTGTATGTCTGTGTTTTTCCCTCCATTATCGCTTGACAACCGATGTTAGTGTGTTCACGTTCCCGTAACCTACCAGTACGGCAAAAGAGATCGATAGGGTTAATTTCTTCGAGTAAAGGCGGTGCTCCAGCATGGCCGCAGTCAAATGACTGAAACAAGTAAAGGAATATATATATATATACATACAGACAGACAGACAGACAGACAGACAGATGGATAGATGGATAGATGGATAGATAGATAGATGGATAGATAGATTGATAGATAGATAGATAGACCAACACATCCAAATTTACAGGCAGAGGTACAGAGGCACACATAGACAGACACCCTCTCATACATACACGCACTCAAACGCACACGCACACACACACACACACACACACACACACACATTTAGGTACGCCGACATACACCTGCATCCACCTCCCACTCGTAAACATTCTCCACATACATACACGTACACAAATATAAAAAACAACCCCAATACTCGAATACCTTAACCCAAACACATAAACCGACAGCCTACGAAACTAAATATAGCACCCAGGGTTGCGTTCAGTTTTCTTTTTGTTTTATTTTCGTTCTCTTTCTCATATCAAATTGTTCTGTTCTCTCTTGCACAACATATGCGGTCTCTATCAAGGACAGTAAAAGCGTAACACTCAGCTTTGCTTTTTTTTCTTTTTATTTCTCTACCTCTTCTTCTTCTGCTTCTTCTCCCACCATTACCGTGAACGTTAAGACTTTCCTTCGCATAGTCGACAAGGTAATATGGTATAGACACAACCCTTATAAGTACATTCCAACGTTCGTTCGTTCGACACACAGGAGAAACTGGATATTTTACGATTCGGTGTTGTTTCGGCAGGCATCGACATCTAGTGCCATGCATGTCTGCAGAGCTACCTACCTACCTTCCAATGCTTTACCTTGGCTTACCGTATCTAACCTTGCTTAAAGCAGAACACCCGCACACCCATACATCCATCAACCTAAGCTATCTATCTATAGGCTGATTTTCTACTTCACAAAATTACATTCAACGTGCGCACACACGCACGCTCACACACATGCGCGCGTGCGCGCGGTCACATATATGAATATGTACTCACACACGCACTCGTGATATGTATATTCTTAAACAAGTCACAAATGTGACTTCGAAGTTTCGGCCAGCTAAGTCATTGTAGGACACTCCGACGGTGGCTTAGCTGGTTGACACAGCACAAAAGTATAGAGTAACCCATCAGATTAGTGTAAAATTGTTTTTATTATAACTGAACATTAAAACAAACTTTAATATAGATATATAGATAGAGAGAGAGAAAAAGAAAGAGAGGGGAGAAAGAAAGAAAGGAAGAAAGAAAGAAAGAAAGAAAGAAAGAAAGAAAGAAAGGAAGGAAGGAAGAAAGAAAGAAAGAAAGAAAGAAAGAAAGAAAGAAAGAAAGAAAGAAAGAAAGAAAGAAAGGGAGGAAGGAAGGAAGGAAGGAAGGAAGGAAGGAAGAAAGAAAGAAAGAAAGAAAGAAAGAGAGAAAGATAGAAAGAAAGGAAGGAAGGAAGGAAGGAAGGAAGGAAGGAAGGAAGGAAGGAAGGTAGAAAGAAAGTACAAACAAACAAACAAACAAACAAAGGAAGGAAGGGAAAGAAAGAAAGAAAGAAAGAATAAAAAGAAAATTGCTTCAAATGTAGGCACAAAGCCAACAATTTTGAGGGGATGCTTTGGTCGATACCATCATCCCTAGTAATTGACTGGTATTTAATTTTATTGATCTAGATGGATGGAAGGTAAAGTTTGAATAACGTCGGGGATTTCAACTTATCTTTCCTGGCGTCTATGACGTTTTTATAATTTTTCCTAATGTTTTTAATGATCGTTCCAGCTCGCCGCCTAACATAAATATATAATAACCACTAAATAACAAAAAAAAAAAAAAGAAGCCAGGAACAACTATTACGAGAAAGCTTAATAGTAAAGTGGACTAACATCTGTGGTAACTTTTGGCATTGGACTGCGGCCATGCCGAGGTATCACCTTGAAGTGTTCAGTTGAATAAATCAAATCCACTATTTATTCTTTTAAGTCTTCTACCTGTTCTGTTGGTACCTTTTGCCGAACCTCTAAGTTTGAAGAATGTAAACTAGCCAACACCGTCGTAAAATAGTGGGGTGGGGGCAAACACAGACACAAAGACACACACGCACAAGTAAACTTACAGACGCACATTCACACACAGATGCATATAATATATATATACTTGTGTGTGTGTGTGTGTGTGTGTGTGTGTGTGTGTGTGTGTGTGTGTGTGTGTGCGTGTGTATACCACTGGCTTCTGTAAAGTTTACGCCTAACATATTCGTTAATCAACCTAGGGCTATAATAGAAGACGCTTGATCAAAGTGCCATGCGGTCGGACTGAACCCAAAATCATGTGGTTACAAAGTGAGCTTCTTAACCACATAACCATGCCCGTGCTTATTTGGCAAGAAATTTTAATTAAAACATCACCCTTAATTATCGCACCAGTCATTAGCTAAATGGCTAATTACTGTAAAAAAAAAAGGACAAAGGAAACAACCTCGACATTTAAAATAAGAAAAATTACTGTAATATAGAGTGCAGTAAAGAGTGAATCTGACTTTAGCTATACTTAGCTGAAGAGTTGTATTTAAGTCGAAACGTGCCGTAAATTGTCACTACAGTTCTTCTCTTTCTCTCTCTCTCTCTCTCTATCTCTCTCTCTATCTATCTCTCTCTCTCTCTCTCTCTCCCTCTCTCTCTCTCTCCATCTCTCTTTCTCTGTCTCTCTTTTTCCCATACCTCTCTCTGTTCCAACGTTAGATTATGCGGTGACAAAACCATTTGCAAGTCTGTCACAATCTTAGAATAATTTACGTACCATAACGCAACGGTTCAGCAAAAGGAACCGAAGAAACATGCACCAGGCTTAAAAATTAGTTTCAGAGAGATTTCTTTGACTACACTATTCAAGGCAATACTCCATTATGCCTTCAGTCAAGTGAGTGAAACAAGTAAAAGATAAAACACACACACACACGCATATATATATACATATATATATATACATATATATATATATATATATATATATATATATATATATATATATATATATATATATATATATATATATATATATAGAGAGAGAGAGAGAGAGAGAGAGAGAGAGAGAGAGAGAGAGGAAAATTATAGTCGTCAACTAAACTTGACTAAGGGTGTTATTAAACCTACATTAACATTGGAGCATTTTAGCTCCTATTCTAGCAATGTAGGTGTTCTGTGTTCGGGGCGATTGCAACCCCTTTCAGAGTATCATTCAACTACCGTAGTAGTTGAATAATATTCTTAAGGCCGCAATTTACTCACACGCACCATTTTTCAGAGTTTGTCACTAATTCAGTTCTTAACCAATTTGAAAATTGTTAACATTTTTGAAGAGGACTGGTCCCTAGCTACATTTTGGCATTAAAAAAATTGGGATTTAGTCCACCAGAAAAAGCTGACATCAAAATTTGTAGCAACGTTAAATATATATATATATATATATATATATATATATATATATATATATATATATATATATATATATATATATATATATATATATATATATTATTGAGAGAGAGAGAGAGAGAGTGATACCTTGAATTGTTTCTTATTCAGTTAGTCTCCATATTATATTACGTTATATCATTCTAAACCTAATTCATGGAGTACTCTAATAAATAACTTCTTCAAGATGAATTCCTGGTTCATTTTAAGAAATATTTACACTGATAGCTCTGATTCGAGTTCAACATATATGTCCTCAATTACTCTACACTTATTGTTTAACTCATCGCTATCACAGATAAAAATACCGCGAAGAATCAACCGAATTTTGCTTCCTAGTTGCATGTTGTTTTGTTGTGACGAGTGTTTTGTAAGATGTGTGGATCCATTTTCGAGAAACACAATTATTCACTCCGCCTCCCTGTCGACGTGGTAATATACATGTTGTCTTCGTAACATGGTTCCGGGTTCAGTCACACTGCGTGGCAGCTTGACAAGTATCTGCTACTATAGACTTGGGCCGACCAAAGGTTTGTGAGTAGATGTGGTAGACGGAAACTGAAAGAAGCACGTCGTATATAAATACATACATACATACATATATATATATATATATGTATATATATATATATATATATATATATATATATATATATATATATATATATATATATATATATACGTTGCTATTACGTTAAACTGTCGCATGTCCAAATTTGACCAAATACGTTTTGTTTTTCAATCATTCAACTACTACCGTAGTTGAATAATATTCTTGAGGCCGCAATTTACTCACACGCAGCATTTTTCAGATCTTGTCGCTAATTCAGTTGTTAACCAAATTGAAAACTGTTAACATTTTTGAAGAGGACTGGTCCCTAGCTACATTTTGGCATTAAAAAATTGAGATTGGCCCAACAGAAAAAAGTTGACATCAAAATTTGTAGCAACGTTGTAGGAGAGTAAGTAACGCCTCCAATCAAGTTTAGATCTAAATAACTTTTTTTTTATTTTAAAAGCATAATATATTTATCTTAGCTTCAATGATAGAAGAAAGCATGACGAACCTCGTACTTTTGGTCCCATGCAACAAAATTTTGTATAAAAACAGTTGTGAGGTAAAATATCATGAAAAAAATATGAGGTAAAAAATTCGATTTAAGTATAATTAACTTTTTTATTTCAAAAACAAACTATATTTTAATTAAGCTTAAATGATAGAGCTTAATTCGAGAAATTTCATGGTATCAATCTCATGCAATGAAGTTTTAAAAGAAAGAAGTTGTGAGTGTTTGTTTTCAAATTTGAGGGTGATAATATAGTTCTATACTTTTTTTATGAATATAGTTCTATAAGGGACTAATATGTCACCGGCATCATTGAGGTAAGGAAAAATGTATCAATGACATCGCTAAGTTGCAATTTGTTTAATTACATCATCTGTATTAATGCAATTATATCATAAAAATGAAAAAAGTTTAAATATTACATAGAAATTTTGACAATAGCCAAGCCATTTTGGCAATCTTTCGTTTTAACTCGAAGGCGTGTGCGCACAGCTCAGCTGTTACCTTATGGTGTTCTGTAAATTCCGTAAAAAAACTTTATTTTTGTGAATGGAAATGTACATTTTGTTTGAAGTCAGCATAAAATGAAAGAGAGAGGAAATGGATATGGATGTTTGTATATGTTGATAGAGGGATGCGAGACAGAAAGTATGTGTTGTGTGTGTATGCGAGAGAGAGAGAATGGGAGACAGATAGAGGGAAACAGAGAGACAGAGACAGAGACAGACAGTGACAGCGTACATTTTTAAAATTTATTTTTCTCCCATCTTTTTTCAGTGATTGTGTGAGTGATTGACCGAGAAATAGAGAGAAGGTGTGTGTTGTTGTGTGTGTGTGTGTGTGTGTGTGTGTGAGAGAGAGAGAGAGAGAGAGAGAGAGAGAGAGAGAGAGAGAGAGAGAGCATACAGTTTATTTAGCTACTTATACATACATGCAAAAAAATTGTCATGAAAACACAAGCCTTCACTCAGTGACTGACTTTTTCTCTCTTCCTCACACGCACACATATGCATATGTATTTATGCATATACGTGTATACGACAGATGATGAGTGTGTGAGCATGTGACTGACCCTAGCCATTTTACACATACATGACAACACCTCTCTCTCTCTCTCTCTCTCTCTCTCTCTCTCTCTCTCTCAGTCCATTACTCACACACTCATACACTAAAAACAGAAGCGAGAAAAACTAAATTAAAAAATTTACACTATCACTCTCTCCCTCTTTCTTTCTCACACACATACAGAGCAAGACACACCTTTTCCCTCTCTCGACAATACACCTCTCTCTCTCTCTCTCTCTCTCTCTCTCTCTCTCTCTCTTTCTCTCTCAGCCAAATGCACTAAACAAAAATGGGAGAAAAAGTAAAACTACGGTATCACTCTCTCTTTCTCTTTCTCTCTCTCTTTCTCTTTCTCTCTCTCTCTCTCTCTCTCTCTCTCTCTCTCTCTCTCTCACACACACACACATACACATACACATGCATATAACACACATTTTTTATTTATTATTCAATTTTCAATAAGGTAAAATCTTAAATTATTAATTGACACATTATTAATTAGCAAAATAGCATAGCCGGGAAAAAAACACGAAATACATGGAAAAATCGAGCAAGAGAAATAATATTCTTTAGATTATAAACCTGGAAAATGCAGGGCAAGTTATTACACTTGGAAAAGTTCTGAGGTGGATTCATTCGACTAAAATTCCTCAAGGTAGTGCCCCAGCACGGCCGCAGTCTAATGACTGAAACAAATAAAAGATTAAAAAAATACGTACACATACACACAGACACATTTATACACGCACACACACATACATGCGTATGTATATATGCATGTATGTGTGTGTGTGCGTGTGTGTGCATTTATACACATATATATTATATTTCTCCATCTACTTCCTTCCCCTATCCAGGCCCTTTAATGAGTTCCTCATAATAAACTCGATACCAACTTTTCGCTCCCTGACCGAATATGGATCGGTCGAGTCATCTGGCATTATCTCTTTTTTCTTCAGAACTTAATTATTACCTGTATTCACGTGATGAAAACGAGTTTTTTTTTTTTTGCATGATGTAGCACTTCTGTCCATCAATAAAAAGCACATCTGAATTAGCTGTAGTGAACCACAACCCATCTGTTGTTATTGTATTCATTGTTGCTATGATGCAAAAGTGTTGTATGTCCAAAATGTTGCTTTTCAGAAAATGAAAAGATAGTTTTACCATTCCATTTCTTTTTACATTAGCAACAGTTTCAGCTTAACAATAATACTTTGTTGGATGCATAAAATCGTATGCATGTATGATATTTTCAGTCAAGTTTTGCAAAAATGCTAAACCGTTGTACAATTTTCATATCTTGGTATCTGAAGCAGCTGGAAATACAACAGTTTGACCAAAAGAACCGGCTATTGCAAGCAAAATAAATATTGAAAAAAACAAATTTGAACATACCACAGTTAAACATAATAACACGATATGCATATACATATATTTAGGCAGGGGTGGCGTGGTTGTGTGGTAAGAAATTCGCTTCTTAACCTCGGGCCGACCAAAGCCTTGTGAGTGGATTTAGTGGACGGAAACTGAAAGATGCCTGTCGTGTGTGTGTGTGGAGGGGGGGAGTGAATTGCAAGATTTCAAAGAAGTACAAAACAATAATCTCCTTCAAAGTACGTTCGTCTGACTTCAATTCAATGCACTTGTAGCGCTCAGCCATTTCATGAAGGCCCACAGGAGTCCACTAAAGTGAAGGTATTGTCTCACAGCCTCCTTCATTTTCTCCTTCAGGTTGGGGAACAACTAAAATTTACTGGAAGCAAGGTCTGAACTTGTATGGAAGGTAAGGGACAGTTTTGATTCCCATCAAAATCGAATTGTAGACTTGTGTATTGTCTTGGTGCTAGTGCTCTGGGCTTTTTTGACGAGATCTCTTCCGGAACTTCCTCAAAACATCTACAAAGTACACTTTGCTGACTGTCTGGCGAAAGAGAACCCAACCATAAGTTTGTGTTGTATTTTTTTGCCAAGTTTTATACAAAATTTTATTGTATAGCTAACTGCCAAATTATCTTCACGTCCCAACTGTATTCTGCAAACTATTCGTGTGTGACAAGTAGTGTTTAGTAGGGTGTGTTCAAAGTGCTGTAACAGATATCTCTTCAATCTGGAATAACAAAAGTTGGCAGCTATGTTTATTAGATGTAGAGTAACAATATATTAACATTATAATAATCTAGCACAGTTATAAGTGCCTCTCCTAAAAAAAGTCTCAAAGCTTCTGGAATGTACTTCGTGCGCACGCGCGCACGGGTGTTTGTATGTGTGTGTTTGTGTGTTTGTGTGTGAGTGTGCGCGTGCGCCCGCACTAGATAGTGGGAAGGAGAGAGAGAGAGAACACAATAGATTTAGAGTTAATGTGCACTCTCATGATCACGAGTCACGACTCGTATGTTAAAACTTCACAACTGCTTGCAATATGGTCATTTCGAACGACTGAACACGTCATACCTTTACAAGCTCACAGTTAGGAGGTCAGTTGTGGGAAGGGCATTGATTTGTGAAAATAAACACTGCAGCAGTATGTAAACATCCAACATTGCCAAACATTCCAAACATGCTAGCACCACCTCGCTCTCCACCAATAATAATAATAATAATAATAATAATAATAATAATAATAATAATAATAATAATCAGGACTTACAAATATATATAACATACAGAAAATTGCACTACTGAGCACTGCACACATCCTACGCAAAACACTTTCAATACAGTAACCATAGGAGCATCACAGCAAACCACAGCACATACCCAAGGCACACAGAGCTGCGCTCGGTAGTGAAGTCAAAGAACGTTATAAAAATAGATAATAATAATAATAATTAATAATAATAATAATAATAATAATAATAATAATAATAATAATAATAATAATAATAAACAATCAAACAAACAAAGCGATTTTATTAAGAGCCGAATCACGCCATTTAGAGCCTGTTCAAATAGTTATATGTTATAAGACTGTTTGGAGTTCACATTCAGTTATTGTAAGATTTGTGGAACTTGTGAATGAACATCTGCGCATAGACACCGAGACACATTTACTCTTGCCTCCATGTGACTGTGTGGTTAAGAAAGTCACTTCACGACCACTTACATTCAGGTTCAAGCCTGCTGCACAGCACTATCCTTCAGCTAGTGTCTACTACTATAACTCTAAGCCAACCAGGGTTTTGTAAGTGAATTTAAGAGATACAAACTGTGCGCAAGCCCATCGTATATATACATACATACATACATACATAATACATACATACATACACACACTCGCACACTTTATTGTTCAATAATAATAATAATAATAATCCTTTCTAGTGAAGGCGCATGGCTCAGTAGTTAGAGCGTCGAGCTTACGATCGAGAGGTTGTGAGTTCGAATCCCAGGCCGGGCTGCGTGTTGTGTTCTTGAGCAAGACACTTTATTTCATGTTGCTCCAGTTCACTCAGCTGCAGAAATGAGTTGCGACGTCACAGGTGCCAAGCTGTATCGGCTTTTGCCTTTCCCTTGGATAACACTGGTGGCGTGGAGAGGGGAGGCCGGTATGTATGGGCGACTGCTGGTCTTCCATAAACAACCTTGCTCGGACTTGTGCCTGTGAGGGTAACTTTCTAGGTGCAATCCCATGATCAGTCATGACCGAAGGGGGTCTCAGCAATCCTTTCTACTAAAGGCATAAGGCCTGAAATTTGGGGCGAGGGGACTAGTCGATTATATCGACCACAGGGTTTCACTGGTACTGTATTTATCGATCTCAAAAGGATGAAAGGCTAAGTGGACATTGGCGGAATTTGAACTCAGGACGTAAAGACAGAAGAAGAAGAAAAAGAAGAAGAAGAAGAAACCCCAGTGCTACGAGTAATATTAATATGTTAGACACTGTCGCTAGTAGTATTACCATCCAAAATAATTTATGTTAACAGACTGCTGAACAAGTTTGAAATATATACACACACACACACACACACACACACACACACACACACACACACACACACACATATATATATATATATATATATATATATATATATATATATATATTAAAAATCGTTGTTGAGGTAGTAAACTAGTCATAGATTTTATTTATTTGGAATTACCCAATTCCTGTTCTATATTTAGACAACCTACAAAATGCAAAATAAAATGTCACCACCTGCTGTTGTTAAAATCTTCACTATCTATAGGCTTATAACCACACAGCCATCCCACTCCAAAAACCATGTGCGTAGGTGAAGATTTAGCGATCGTGCAATACTATATATTAAACTCATGTAACTAGGGCAGCATTAGTGTAACCAGATACTTCAGAGTGAAGCACTAGAGAGAAATCCATAACGTATAGGATCGGAAGTAGAGGGTGTTCATCGATTTATTACGTAGACGCTCCGTTTTATTCTGACGATATTGGTTAGTTAAAATGAATTTAACGCCTGATTGAACGTTTTGAGTAACTGACAGGTGCGTAGGAGGAACAATTCCTTAACGCTTCGCTGAATATCAAGTATATCGGACGTCCCCGTTTGGTGGGGTCGGTATTATGAGGGATGGCCATTGTTTTATACATCAACTGAGAGAGAGGGAGAGAGAGAGAGAGAGAGAGAGAGAGAGAGAGAGATATCACTTCCAAACTGTCTTGTTTTCATGTTAACTTTCTTGCTCCGTGTGTGTGTGTGTGTGTGTGTGTGTGTGTGTGTGTGTGTGTGTGTGTGAGAGAGAGAGAGAGAAAGAGAGAGTTTGTTTTGTTTGTATTTTGCTTGTGTGTGTGTGTGTATGCGCGCGTTTGTTTTGTCTGTATGTGCTTATACAAGCAAACAGACGGGAAATAATGGAAGCTATATTCTTCTTGATTTTCAATTCATGAACAACAGAATGGTTCACATATTAGAGAGAGAGAGAGAGAGAGAGAGAGAGAGAGAGAGAGAGAGAGAGAGAGAGAGAGAGAGAGAGAAAGAGAGAGAGACAGACAGACTGACAGACAGATAGATAGAGACAGACAGACAGACAGACAAACAGACAGACAGACATACAGACAGACAGACAGACAGACAGACAGACAGACAAACAGACAGACAGATAGATAGAGAGACAGACAGACAGACAGACAGACAGACAGACAGACAGACAGACAGACAGACAGAGACAACGACAGAGACAGAGACAGAGCGAGGCGTAAGTTCGTTGAAAAGTGGTTGAATGTGGCAAGAATGGCCCGCGTGAATGGGGCTAGTCTAAATGTGTGCCTGTAGGCCGGATGGAAAGGAGAAGAGAGGGTGCCTTCCTGAAGGGCCTTTGGTGTTAAAGAATCCAAAGTGCCTGACGTCTCTCTGATCACCTTACGGTGGAACTATCCCCTATTGGGGAAACATATTATTGAGTTAATCTCTTTGTTAATCGTTTGCTTGTTGTTTACACGTTTAACCTTACGGCCCCTCATCTGTGTATCGTCCTCTATGACTTTTGTTCGGCCCTGGTGGCCACCTAAGAAATTATTATTATTATTATTATTATTATTATTATTATTATTATTATTATTATTATTATTATTATTATTTTGGTTAAAGGTTACCTGGATAGTCTTTGCTGTGAAAATGAATCAATACAATTCTTGTAAATTTTCAAGACTTACAGCTTAGATCTTTCATAATTTGTATCCTTGACTGTTACGTACATTATGCAAGAATGACTTCCCCCTCCATTGTATGTTGTGTGTGTTGGTCATGGAATGGTTTTCCCTTCCATTTTTACTTGCGCTTTTTTTTCTGTATATTTTGGAATTTCGATTTATTTATTTTTTGTTCCTTTGACTTTTTTGTTGCTTTAGTGATTATTATCCAATTTGTACTTTTTTCCATATGCGTGTGTGTGTGTGTGTGTGTGTGTTTAGCACAAATGGGCTGAGACTCACTACAGCTGTTTCAGACGTGATTTTTTTTAATAGATGAACAAATCAATTACATCATGTAAAAACATCGTTTTCTTCGGGTAAATTTAAATTAACATTTAGGATTTTTCACACCGAGAGTGTAGAATGCATATTGACTCTCTCATCTCAGTGTCAGTTGAGAGAGTATTAGATCCTGCAAATAGTTATAACTATATATCTATATATACAGAGAGAGAGAGAGAGAGAGAGAGAGAGAGAGAGAGAGAGAGAGAGAGAGAGAGAGACAGACAGACAGACAGACAGACAGACGGACAGACACACACACACACACACACACACACACACACACACACGCACACACACACATATATATATATACATATATATAAACAAAATATTGCAATACAAATGTATTACTTTCTAGTAAAATAAAGCACCGTAAAGGTAGAAGTATAAATATAAATATAGATTAGTGGTACAGCAAGGTACCAATATTCACTGGAAATAGCAGTCGATACAAATACAACGCTATAATAAAGCTTCCCTGCGTATATACTGGCAAAGCTTTCAGGCGAGTATACTAGCAATGATGTAGCAACATTTGAAATATTGTCTAGGTAAATGCAGCTGATGAAGACTGATCAAATTGACGTTGACAAACGTATTTGAAGAATCAGAAATTACTCCAGCACTATCCGATTCTGGGTTTTTCATTTATCGAATGTTCTTCCCAGAGGTAAGACAAATTTTTCATGCTTGTTACACTCACACGTTTTGCCAGTATATACACAGTAAAGCTTTATTATAGCGTCGTAATAGTATCGACTGCTATTTCCAGTGAATATTGGTACCTTGTTGTACCAGTCATCTATATATATATATATATATATATATATATACACATGAACAGATACACACATATACACAGGGAGAAGAGGTGGGTGAGAGAAAGAGGATAGAGAGACTGAAATTTTTGTTTTCAAGATCATTCGTTATTACATAAATCAGTTTTTGTTTGATGGCTTCTAAACATTTTCCTCGTCCTACTGTTGTTATTTTATAGCAGTTTTCTATTTGTATCAGACCCCTTTATCCTCGCTTTCTAAGTAGGTGTATTCTCTCTATTTATACCAACTATAAACAGACAGTTTCAGAACAGTATTAGTAGATTCCTTGTTTTTTCTAAGTTTTTCAATCCACTTCGCTATCGTCTATAACCGGGATGGTTTGTGTATTTATATCTATTTGTTTCTTATCCAGTTTTTAATATTTTTGTGACTAATCTGTACTACTCTGTTCTAATATTAGTCTTCCTATTCCTAAGTATTTGTTTAGGTGGTTCTAGTCTAATTCTCTGATTTTGATGTCTGTATCAAATTTAATGTGCTCACTTTTAGATAATTTCCGCTTCTTATTGTAGATTTGCAATCTTTCTTTAATTCTAAACTCATTTTCGTATCTTGGATGAATTTATCTTTTATCTTTTATTTGTTTCAGTCATTAGACTGCGACCGTGCTGGGGCACCGCTTTGGAGATTTTTTTAAAGCCTGGTACTTAGTCTATCGGTCTCTTTTGTTGAACCGATAGGTTACGGGGACGTAAACACACCAACATCGGTTGTTAAGCGGTGGTGGAAGACAAACACAGACACAAAGATACACAAACTCTCTCTCTCACACACACACACACTCACACACACACACACACACTCACACACACACACACACACACACAAACTCACACACATATACAACGATAGAGAATACGGAAACTTGTAAATCCTCGAAATTTAATTCCTTTTATTTTATAATGTCATACAGCATATTTTATGATTACGACGACCTACACGTGTTTCCACTGCACAGAGTATGAAGAGTTGCATATGCAACCGGGCATAATTTTCTATGCAGCTTCGTTCAGGGTCTTTCAACCAGTTTGGCTCGAAGTGGACTCAGGATGTACCAGTCTCCATATTCTCTATCATTATAATCATTGCAAATATACTCTCCAGATAGTGAAGCAAACACGCAATTACCCATCGGAGGAATTTACAGCGTGAGTGACAACTTCTGGTAGTCATAAACGTTACAAGGGACAGTATTTTGTGGGATGCGCTTAGCCGTAACCTGGAACATAACTGAGAGCTACCAGGGTATCCGCCCGGATAATATATCTCTCTAAACTCACACACACACACACACACATATATATATATATATATATATATATATATATATATATATATATATACAACGGACTTCTTTCAGTTTCCGTCTACTAAATCCACTCACAATGCTTTGGTTGGTCTGAGGCTATAGTAGAAGACACACTCTCAAGGTGCCACGCAGTGGAACTGAACCCGAAACCATGTGGTTGAGAACCAAAATTTTCTTACCACACAGTCACGCCTGTACCTATATATGGACAGTTTTTTATAGATTTCCTACAAAATACTGTCCCAACTATTATCATTATTACTATAGATGTTGTTGTTGTTACTACTACTACTACTACTACTACTATACTTGTGTTATTGATGTTGCTGCAGCGGTAGCAACATCAATAACAACAACAACAGCAACGATAACAACAGCAACAGCAGCTGCAAGAACAAGAATGACGATGACGACAGAGTAAGCGGTGGTGGGAGGACCCCGTGGGCAGGCAATCCTTTGTTGGGGTGGCTGTAAAATCAACGCAATACTTCTTGCTCTCTGTAAGTGACAAGGAAGACGACACAGCTTGTGAAGTTCAGAGGGAGGAAAGTACAAATTGCCATCCCAGCCGATGTTTTGGTAGCAACAGCTCGGAAGACGGTGGTGTATCACTGTGTTTCCGTTAAAACCCTAAGCAGCAACATTTGGTAAGTTGGAAAGAGCTCTGAAAGAAATTCGGACAGATGTAGGTATGCAAGCAGCACAAGGCAGTTCAGGAGCGTGGGGATCCTCTTCAAAAGCGAAGCCCTCGCGCTGAATCACTCCACAGCTCCTATACGCGACAGGGAATTTATCCTCAACTCAACATATTCAGAGAGAAGGAGCTGTTATACCAAGATAGAGGGAGTTCCATCTTGGTTGGACATCTGGTAGCTGTTAGCCTGTATCAGTTTGGCATGAAAACAATGAAGAGAGACGGTCAGGGACCACAGTGGAGATCCTTCTCCAAATGAAACCGGATGTACAAAAGATACCAGACTTTATCCACCTGCCCAATGGAGTGGAGTTATTTGCTACGGTTGAAGATGTTACTTGCGTTGTACTGAAAGCTGCTTTAAAGTCGTTTGTCCTCAACAAAAAAGTAAGAGAGATGATGCCCCTACAACTGCCGACACCACATCCCCAACAACTACAGCAACATACAACAGTAACACCAACATCATCAACATCATCATCATCATCAGCAGCAGTAGCAGCAACGAAGGGAACAAGAAAGACAACAGCAACACCAACGCCAACAAGTGAAGCATCAGCAAGAGGAGCAACAGAAATTACGACACCCACAACAGAACCAAAACCCGCTGCACAGGAAATACTCCCACCTAACACTTTCTTTATCACTTTCTCCCTCCTTCTCCTTCTCCCTTTATCTCTCTTTCTCCTCCCTCTCTCTCTCTCTCTCTTTCTCTCTCTCTCTTTCTCTCTCTCTCCATTCTTCAAGTATAAACACACATGGATTCATACAGATACACATATTAACTCCCGCCCGCATCGGATCTTTGGAAGTATATTGTGAGGAGGGGCAGCTAAGTAAATAAAAATCAATTCACAAAGCATCATATACTCGCTGCATTTGTTGAAAATAAAGGTTAACGTTCACAGTCTAACTATCTGAGACAAGCTCAAAGTGCAAGACCCCCATCATTCCACTAAACACACAACATGCCTTCTGTTTAAACCGCCCCTATTTGATAACAGGTTCAGGAGCCTCTCCTAGGATTACGAAAATAGACATATTTTTTCATCCCCAGTTACAATTCAACGCCAAAAAAAGGGCATATCGGGAATCTACCAGCAGCTGCTTGCAAATGTTCACACATGGTTGAGGCTGGTCATTGGCCAGTTCATGAGGAACTACTCGACAGCGCCTGTTCACGCGGCCGAGTTTATGGAGGTATCGATTGAGGGTGCTTTATGAAGGACCAAATTCTTCTGACACTGTGCGAATGCTTAGGCATGACTGTTGTTCAATCATTTCACCTTCCTTGAAACATCTAAACCAGTTTTGTTCCCCATATTCGTTGACAGTTTCTGAGTCTTCCACGTCATTAATTCCTTTTGCCCCTGCCCTTGCACTCAGTCCTTTTTTCACACAGGTAGCGTAAAAGGGCACTAATTTCAATTTTTTTTACCACTCATTATGAAAGCTGTAAAATAAAGATTAAACAGTTAATATTTATATATTATATACGAAAATGAAGAACAAACAATTCAGCAACAATTGGACAAGTTGAATCAAATTAATGATATTACACGGAGATACAAGCTGCCAAAATTCTCAGTAAAAATTCGAAAAACTTTTGACTCAATCTGGTATATTTATATACATATATTTGATGTTCGTTTTCCTATCCAGTTATAATAAAAAATGTATATTAATCTTATATAGTTAATCTAATTTTGTAGAGCACAAATTTATTATTCTTAAAAAAGAATATTATCAATAGTGACTTCGGAGTTTCGGCTAGTTAAGCCATCACCAGACAGCCCGACAATGGTTTAACTAGTCGAAACTTCAAAGTCACTTTCGATAGTATTCCTGTTTAAGAATTACACACACACACACACACACACACACACACACACACACACACACACACACACACACACTTGAGATATATATACATATATACATACACACATGATTATATATTCTGAGTATTCCAATGGATCATAATGTAATCCTTCTATTGTCCTTTTGTGCACCCTGATGATTTTCCATCCAAGGTATTATAAATGCATTATATATTTATATATGTTTTGTAATTTTGGTTGTGAAATGAAACAATTGTAGATTAATATATTAATTCATAAATTAATTTGTATTCATTAGATCTCTCCGTTTTCAAGCATTAATATTTGATATTTTTATGATATTTTATATAATGTATTTATTGAAGAAATATCTCTACAAAATACAATATATTAAACCAGTTTAAGACTGAGTAGGGACATTAGTTCCCTCGTTCGAGGTGTATGGACGCAGTTGTGCGTCGATAGCCAGTTGGAAAAGATGTTTTTCTAGAGCTACAAAGGTAGTAACACCGTCCTAATGAGGACTGCCACTTTAAAATAACAGCTAGGTCGGTGAGCTAGCACAATCGTTAGCTCGCCAGACAAAATGCTTACCAGCATTTCGTCCGTCTTTGCGTTCTGAGTTCAAATCCAGCCAAAGTCGACTTTGCCTTTCATCATTTCCGGGTCGGTAAAATAAGTACCATTTGAGCCCTGGGGTCGATTTAATGGACTTAGCACCCCCCCCCCCGAACTTGTTGGTCTTGTGCCAAAGTTTAAAAGCAGTATTATATCTATATATAAAAAGATAAATAAATATTATATTATCAAATCTATAAATATTCTGTTGATAGCTATGCATGTATGCTTGTATATGTATATACATATACACCTGTACACACACACACACACATACATATACACATCTTTAATATTGCTGCTTGTCTTCGCTGATATATATATATATATATATGTGTGTATATATAAATTTTCTCGTTCTTTCGATGTCGCTATTATAACATTTTGTTATTAATACTGTTGTCGACATTGTCCATATTGTTGCCTTTGTTATTATGTTATTTTTATTGTTGTTTTTGTTCATATATATGCTGCCGTGGCAGCCTCTGTTGTTTTTTGAAGAGAACACATTTCTGAATGTAATATAGTGTGTGGAATGACGCTGGCCCAAGATTCACGAATCTGAGGACTCGTTTTCGCGAAGCAAACTTTTTAACCATTCGACCATACTGCACCTACACATACATACATATGTATTTCGAGGCGGGGCTGATAAGTTCCTGGCTTTAAGGGTATCGCGAAAGGCCTCGTTGGAGGCCCGACCTTCAGAGTTCTTTTACAAGGCTTAGAAAAACTGAAGGACCGCTGCAATAAGTGTATAAATCTGAGAGGGGAATAAGCTGAATAAAATTATAATTAACTGATCATCATGTATTTTCTTTTACCTAAAGTTCGGAATTTTTCAGCACCTTCTCGCATACAAACAAATATATGTATGTGCGCCCATATTCGTTGTTATTTTTCCTGAGATGCATGTAACACGGCCGAATTCCACAGCTATTTACGTGATCAACTATTTATATGACTCAGTCTTTGGACGTGGAGTAGCACGCATAAAACTGCGCAGTATATTTAGTGTCAATCCTGTACAAGGATTTCCCACTAATCTATAAACAAACTACATTAACACAATATAGGTTAGGCTATACCTCACTTGACCTTTTTATATTCACCTGCAGGTGTGTCTATCTAAATTTAGTAATGTTTTCTATAAAACTAAATAAATTGAAATCTTATCCACATTTCTTGCCTGCAGGTATATGCCTCTTCTTCTGTCCCCCTCCTTCCCTCTCTCTCTCTTACTCTCCTCTCTCCCTGTCTCTCTATCCCCTCTCTCTCTTTCTCTAAACATACACACACACACATACACACTCGATTTTGGAATTGCGAAACACGTACTCAGTATATATTGTAGAGTTTATTAATGTAATCGAAAATCAAGGCATTCCTCAGTCGTTATTTTTGTTTCGGATATATAAACATCGATATTGTAATATATATAAATGTGTGTGTATGTGCGTGTGTGTGTGTGTGCGTATGTGTCTGTATGTGTGTGCATGTGTCTATTATGTGTATGTATATGCATATATATATATATATATATATATATATATATATATATATATATATATATATGTATGTATGTATGTATGTATGTACGTATATATATATATATATATATATATAGATAGATAGATAGATTGATAGATAGATAGATAGATAGATAGATAGATAGATAAATTCAAGGTGAATATGGTACTTTAAGTTTAGGCACCAGAATTAAGTATGGTATTATCCAAATAATTCCAAAATAAGGATGAGCTCCGCTGCACTCTGACAATGAGATACATTTCCTTGGTAACCTTGTGGTCATTAGTGTTCATCAGAATCTGGGAGTCCGTAGAGACCCCACTGGATCACATGCTATTATGGGTCACCAACGCCTTACCACATACTCTCTTGCTATTCAAAAGTGGCAACAAATACAAGGGTTAACCCATGCACTGCTAGTAGAGTGTGTAACACACTAGCTCTATCGAGTCTTCTCGGCTGATTCTCGACCTTAAAGACGATGAAAGAACACATCCGGCCACATATTGGGCAAAGCTCCTTACAACTTCTTTCCCGATAGCATATAGGCTTCCCCATCGCTTTTTGTAAAATAGAAGTATGTTCCCTTTCTCTTCGCCTTTTCCTGGATAAATTCAATGTCTTTGTCACGAATTCTACGCTTCTACCTTCCCTTGGAGTTGACCGATATTTAGTCATGTGTTTTCGCTAGCAACACTTGCAAGCAATGAGTTGCTGCTGTTAATGGTGCTTTTGTTGATGCCATTTGCGACTACGTTTTTGACCCGTCAAAGTTTTACTGTCAGTGTTGGTAAGTGGGTCTGTTTAATTGTCAGTTTTTTTTCTGTTTAATATTCTTTTCTTTTAATCTGTTTTGTCTTTTCAACAATTTCAAAAGTCAAACAAATTCGCGAGAGTTTTTATGTATCCGCCACCGCCACCGCCACCAGACGTGACCATACTGAACCATTAATAAATGATGTTTATAAAAATATGTGAATACAAAGTCAAAGGAAAAGTCGACAACGGTAGAATGTGAATTGAGAACGTAAAGAACAGTAAGAAATGTCGCTGAGACTTTAGTGCGACGTACAAATGTGTCTGCCAACTCGGCTTCTTAATAATAACAGTCCCAGATCATAAGAAAGTTAATATGAGAAGCATAGAGAAAATAGAGAAAAAAGCAAAATACCAGGACCTAGCCATACCTGCGCTATGGAAAGCGCGGGTAAAATGTATTCCTGTAATTATAAGTGCATTAGGAATTATCCCTAAAGATTTGAACAGATGGATAGAAAAAATAAGTATAAAACTTAGTTTAGTGCAGCTCCAGAAAACAGTATTATTAGGGACAGTTAAGATACTTAGGAAGGTTCTTGGCGTCTGAGGTTACCTGTTGTAGCTCGATGTTAGGAATTTTTCTTTTCTAACAGTTTAATCTGTTGTAACCTCAGTGGAAATTTAATTCACAGCATAAAGCCAGAAGAAAGACCGCTCAGCATTTTGCCCGGCACCGGTAAGGATTCTGCCGTCTTGACGTTTTAATAATCCTTTCTACTAAAGAAGCAAGGCCTGAAATTTTATGGGAGGGAACTAGTCAATTACATCAACCCCAGTGTTTCGCTGGTAACTTTTATCTACTCCTAAAGGATAAAAGGCAAAGTTGACTTCGGTGGGATTTGAACTCAGAACGTAAAGACGGACGAAATGATGCGAAGCATTTTGCCTGGTGAGTTAGCCATTCTTCCAGCTTGCCTCCTTAATAATAATAATAATAATAATAATAATAATAATAATATTAATAATAATAATAATAATAATAATAATAATAATAGACCATCTCGTCTCGGGATGCCCTGTGCTGATACCAAACGAATACAAAAATCGCCATGATAGGGTAGGATAGTATTTACATTGGAAAATATGTAAACACTACAAAATCAATACTCCTGCTTACTGAGCCAGTCGTTGAAGGTAAAAATGTCACTAATCTCTGGCATTTTCCTGTCAACACCGACAGAACGCTTCAGGCTAATCGACCAGACATATTCATTAAAGACAGGGGAAAAAATACTCCTAGACTAATAGATGTAAGTGTTCTCACTGATAAAAATATATCCGTAAAGGAATTTGACAAATTAAGTAAATATAAGGACCTGAAAATTGAAATACCAAAGAGGTGGCATCTTAAAGCGAGAACTGTTCCTCTTATTGTGAGTACCCTAGGTATGATAAGAAAGGGATGTCAAAAACATCTAGATAATATCCCAGGAGAACCATGCCTCAGAGAAATCCAAAAGATTGTGCTGACAAGTACTGTCTACGTCCTTAGAAAAACCCTATCAAATTACATGGAGACATTTCGCAACTGCCTTTGCTACTTCCCCTCCACAAACTTTCGGTCATACTGTAACATCTCTTATCCTTCACTAGGACGCTGGATGTCTCTCGGCAAGTGATTGTAACAAACATGCAGATTAAAAGTGAATAATAATAATAACAACAAAAACAACAACAATAATAATGGTTTGCCACAAGAGCGGCAATTTTGGGATAAGAGATGAGTTCAACGTACTTATTTTATCGATGAAAGGACGAAAGGTAAATGCGACCTCGGCGGAATTTGAACTCAGAACATAAAGACGGGTGAAATATTGCTAAGCATTTAGTCCGGTGCACTAACGATTCTACCAACTTACCGCCTTAATAATAATAATAATAATAATAATAATAATAATAATAATAATAATAATAATAATAATAATAATAATAATAATAATAATAATAATAATAATAATAATAATAATAATAATAATAATAATTTCATTTATTTGCCACAAGGGTGAAGCATGAGGGGGACAATACAAAGACAGACATAAAGCGTAGTGGGTTGGTTACATATAATGAAATGATTAAAAAAAAGTAAGCATACATGGTATACATTGAAACAGAAGAGACATATGCATAGCATAAAAACGTTAAAAAAAAGGTGCGTAAGCGAAGATATAGACAAATGGCCGATATAGATTGGAATAGAACTTCTACGGAAAGTTTGTCTCTAGAGGACAGTAAAGATTATCAGGAGGTTTCTAAACAGTTGAAAGACTGCTGAAAACTCGTGGATACCTAAGGTTACAGGTAGTAACCCTCTACCTACATAACTCCTACCAGGAATAAGACCGAACCTGAGCCAAACCAAAATAATAATAATAATTATAATAATAATCCGTTCTACTAGGGGTACAAGGACTGAAATTTTGGGGAGGGGCCTAGTCGATTACATCGACTCCAATGTTTTACTGGTATTTAATTTATCGACCCCCGAAAGGATGAAAAGCAAATCGGCCTCAGGCGGAAATTGAACTCAGAACGTCGTGACGGGCGAAATACCGCTACACATTTCGTCCAACATGCTGACAATTCTACGAGCTTACCGCCTTAATAATAATAATAATAATAATAATGATATCTTACTCCGGCTCACCTACTTTATACACCCATCGACACACAGAAGGGAAGAAAATGAACATAAAAGTTTAAAATTCTTTAAAAAACAATTGCAATAAATCTAAAATTAATAATAATGAAAAAAGAAAACCAGCATCTTCAGCTTATTTCGGTTATTGATTTTAATACACACTGAACAGTCTACTTCAGTTCACATTGTTTTTCATCGTTCACGTATGAAGAGAGTTCTGCAATTACTGACGTGGTGCTTGGAGAATCGCTAGGGCTTTTCTATTTTTGGCAAAGACTTGTGGTTGCTGTAAAAATCAATAACCAACTGTCGAACATCGAATTGTTTTGGTTTCGTTTTCCAATTTCTCTACCTTTATGTATGCATTTTCTGTTTATTTATTTATATTCTTTCGATATCTACTTTTCGTAGTATTAAATTAGTGAATAAAATCTAGTACATGAAAGCGTAAGTCAGAAAAAGAAATTATATATATAATTTTGCCTTTTATATAAGAAACTATAATATATGTATAAATAATTTTTACCTGATATATATATGTGTGTGTGGAGGTATTATTTTTGCCTTACATATATATATATATATATTTAAATATATATATATATAAAAGGGCATTAACTGTGTATTAATACCTCACGCTATCGAGGGACTAAATAAGTCAAAAAACTACCAAAAATAAGTAACATATTTACCGAAAGCGAGGGAATGCAACTTTTCAAATTTTATCTCTTAAAAACATTTAACTCAACGGTAGACCACTGGTTTCTCAATCAAATACAGAAAAAACTGTGAAGTAACCTGTATTCTTTTGTTCATCAGTACACGTATGGTTAAGATATATAAAAATAAACAAGAATCAACCTACCACGATGTTACTTATTTTTGGTAGTTTTTTTACTTATTTAGTCCCTCGATAGCGTGAGGTATTAATACACAGTTAATGCCCTTTTTATATATATTTAAATATATCTATGGAGGAACGATGAATCTTTTCATTACGAAATTTTTCGTTATGAGGTTTTTTCACGCTGACTACTTGATAAATTCTTATAAAGAATTTATCCTATATATATATATATATATATATATATATATATATATATATATATATATATATATATATATATGTATATATATATATATATATATATATATATATATATATATGTATATATATATATATATATATATATATATGTATATATATATATATATATATATGTATATATATATATATATATATGTATATATATATATATATATGTATATATATATATATATATATATATATATATGTATATATATATATATATATATATATATATATATGTATATATATATATATATATATATATATATATATATATATATATATATATATATATATATATATATATATATATATATATATATATATATATATATATATATATAGGTGCAGGCGTGGCTGTGTAGTAAGAAGTTTGCTTCCTAACCACAAGGTTCTGGGTTCAGTCCCTGTACGTGGTAGCTTGCGCAGGTGTCTTCTACGTTACCCTCGGGCCGACTAAAGCATTGTGAGTGGATTTAGTAGACGGAAACCGAAAGCAGCCCGTTGTGTATATATGTACATGTGTTTGTTCCCATCATCGCTTAACAAGCGATATTGGTGTGTTTACATCCATGTAACTTAGCGGTTCGGTAAAAGAGACCTTTGGGATAAGTACTTGGCTTACAAATAATAAGCCTTGGAGTCAATTTCTTCAACTAAAAGCTCCTTAAGGTGGTGCTCCAGAATTGCCGAAGTCAAATGACTGAAACAAGCAAACGAATATATATCTATCTATACTATAATGGAGAAAACTGCTTATTAATTAGGTATGTAACAATTACTAAAACTACTAAAAGAAAGCAATTATTAAAGGGTTGACCGTCTGGAAATATTTTTATAAATTCATGTTCTAAGAAATTTCTTATAATTTTGATTTCTCAAGTTTCTTGAATTTTTTCAACTCCAATTTCTCGCAAATTTAAATATTCATTGTATTCACTGCGGAATATTCCATTCTCATTTGCAAAGTCTCTCACTTTCTCTTTTAAGTTTTCATTCGCTATTTGGAAAACTGACAGTTTATTCTATTAATGTATACGTAATTTATTATTTATTGAATGAACATTTTTAAAATACCCGTATAATTTTTGAACGCGGAATAGCTGTGAGAAGAGCCTAGAAAGTTGGGTAATTACTATTAGAAGACGAGGAGAAAAAATATAAGTACTCGAAACTTGCACCTTATTCGCAGTTTCCAAACACTCTGTACCACTAAGCCAATATATACACAAACAAGTTGCACGAGCGACTTCAGCAGTGACACGCTCGTGCACACACATAGATACACATACGCACAAATGAAAGGCAATGTGTGTGTGTGTGTGTGTGTGTGTGTGTGTGTGTGTGTGTGTGTGTGTGTGTGTGTGTGTGTGTTTGCTGTTCACTGACAAAACTTCATGCTGCATTACTTTTGTGAAGTTTTGTCAGTGAACAGGTTGCGGTTTCAAAGCGAAGAAATTATTTCGACACAACTGAAATTTTAATGTTGATGTGAAACTGGTACTACTTAAATACAGAAGTCCCTTAACGGTACTACTTAAATACAGAGGTACTACTTAAGTACAGGTGTTACGTACAAAACATTTTAAATTTACGCTGTGTGGACGTGTAATGACACCCTAACTAATCCTAAAACTAGCCCTAACCTTAACCCTAAAAGCTAACCCTAAAACTAACCCTCCCCTTCATATCGTTATGTAGATGCATCAGAACCTCTGTATTTACGTAGTGCCGTGAAACTAACGGTTTCTGTGTGTTCTTAAGTGGTTTACAAACATCTACGCTACAATTGCTTTTGTTACAGCACACGATCTCAGATCACATCAGAATGTAGTGGTTTGTGTTCCCACCAATAGTTTTTGTGAGGAAGGTTGTATGTGTAACAAATTGACCAGTGTATGTACTGAATTGCCCAGTCATGCTTTTGCAAGTATTCTATTGGTACCGGTTTTCTGCGTCCAAAGATTATCTAGTCAATTGTCTCTGAGTGGTCTCTGCATATGCAACATGATGAGATGCTTTCATATTTCAGGACATTATTCTAGTAACTCCTTGTTGGAGTGTACAAACGTACACGCACGCGCAAGGATAAACTTATGCAGTAAGTATATATGTGCAATAAACCAATAAACAGAGATGCAGTAATACAAGCAGTAACATATATTTAATAAATATATGTGCATATATAATAATATTATTAATGAAAATAATAATAATATATATATATATATATATATATATATATATATGCAGTGATATATAGGTGCAGGAATTATATGCTTTAGATATGAACCCACATGTTATAAATTTGTTTAATTTATATCAAACATCAAAATAATATTACATCTAAGACAAACCTTAAAGCCATAAATAACGAGAAACGCCATTGTTTTCTACTCTTGTCAGTTGATATGTGAACTGCTTTAGTTTTACGTTTCTAATTTCCCCAAAACTTTGGGCTTTGTTATTATTATTATTATTATTATTATTATATATAAATGTATATATATATATATATATATATATATATATATATATATATATATATATATATATATATATATATATATACGCCTGCAGATTATTGACTGTTGGCTATTTCTATTTCGTACTATGAAAGCAAGGAAATAACTTAGAACACATTTACAACAATAGTGTTAGTATCAATATTTGGGCTACTTGAGGAAGCATTTTCATTGATATAAAACCGCGAAAGCTTCTACAGCAATAGTCACGGCGAATCGATGGAGAAAAAGACAAAGTCTGGACAAAAATAAGAAACAGAAGGAAATTTGGAATCTAAAAACAAATGGTTCTGGTCTACGTAAGCAACAATTAATGAAAAGCAGAGTTCTTGGAAAAGTTCACATGCATTGAGGAATAAAAGAAAAAGTAAATAGTTACAAGAACCACACCTAGCCATTCATTCTTCAAGAAGAACGATGAAAATCTGCAAGAACTTTCTAAAACATTTCCTTGTAATACTATACTGTTATTATTTAACTAAATTCCATTGAAGGAGTTTTTTTTTAGTAAGAAACCAATAACTTTTGTTTCAGGTGAATATATATATATATATACATACAGAGAGAGGGGGAGGGAGGGAGAGAGAGAGAGAGAGAGATAAAGAGACATGCATAGGTAAAAACATACAACCTCAGCACCAATTTTGGGCTTCCTTTTTTTTCCTTCGCCAATATTTACAAATTTCCAAGTATCGAAGTGCATCCATGGGTCAAGACTTCAATACATGAAGTAAATTGCATGTTGAGAGATGGTTATAAGGCCCTCAGAAAATGTTCCATACTGATGACCAGAGATACGCAACCCATGGAATTTGCAATGTGTTGCAGCAATAGAACATTAGATGAAAGGTTGTACTCATATCAGCAAGTTTTGCATTGCTATGCTGTTAGAAATCTTCAGAACGGCAATACCCAAAGTAGCCTATATTGGATCAATAATCGATATATTAGCTCTTAGTTAGTTCACAGGAACAAGAAATAACAATAAAACACCTGATGCACAAAAGGATAGCGATGCAGATAAAAAAAATTGGAAGTGATAATTAATGTAGACAGTGGGATTAATCACTGAAGACGTAGTCCACATCTTAAGCAACTGTCAGAAAATATCATCATGGGGTGGCCAATCTATCAGACATGAATGCCATGGCCGAGACACTACACAATGCTATCCAAAGAAAGGTGAGCCTTGAAGATCAAAATATAAGAAGTTATATTTAGCAGTAGAAAACATTCATTTTGATATGAAGGAAGACTGATGGAATGTTCCTATCAAAATTTCTGTAAAACGTAAACATAACAAACCAGATGTAATGGTTTACGACAGGTGACCGCAGAAGTAAGAATTACTGTATTTGCCTGTATATAAGACGTACTCTCGCATAAGATGCACCCTACTTTACAAGCACATTTTGTGGAGAAGAAAACAGCAAATATGATATATTTCATCATATACTCATACATTCGCTATCCTATACGAATACGTTTGCATTAGACACATGGCAATTATTTGTTACACTTAAGAATTAAATAAGGGCGTCTTCTATGGTAGTTGTCCAGCAGATGTTAACATATTGTTACAAATAGAACGAAAAGGAATCCTTTTTATACTGAATTAATAAGAAATCTATGAAGGCACATGGCCTAATGGTTAGAATGTTGCACTCACGATCGAAGGATCATGGTTTCTATATCCTGACTGGTGTATTCTTAGGCGAAACACTTAATTTCACGTTTCACCCAGCCACCCCTCTTTCGATCCGGGATGAATGTTGGCCTGCTCGCGTGACCAGCGGGGGATGTATAACAACATCTGATAGCCTGGTCGGTCTCACACACGCAAACACACACACACACACATATGTATGTATATATATATATATATATATATATATATATATATATATATATATATATATATATACGTGTCTATATATATATGTGTGTGTATATATGTGTGTTTGTGTGTGTATGTATGTGTGTGTGTGTATGTAATTCAGTTTGGTAATACAGGAAGGAAAGGGGAAAAAATCGTATCGTGAAGACAGCACCACCACCACCAACAACAACAACAGTAGTAGTAGTAGTAGTAGTAGTAGTAGTAGTAGTAGTAGTAGTAGTAGTAGTAGTAGTAGTAGTAGTAGTAGTAGTAGTAGAAGAAGAAGAAGCAGTAGCAGCAATCAGAATTGGCGTTCTAACGTTGTCAAGGTTTATAAAAGCAAGAATCTTGCCAACCATTCACTGTAACAAAAACCATTTTACTTATATTCGAATTTGTTGCTGCTCTTTGTTGTTGTTATGTCTTTTGTTAGCTTTTGTCTTTTGGTGGTTTGCTTATTTTTTTTATTTATATTAATTATACTTACTGCTTTTAGCGTACATTTGTTACGCTTTGTTTCATTTATTATTTCTTTTTTTTTTCCTTATTAGATTCTATATTAAGAAAATATAAATAGTTTTTAACCATATTCTCCCTTCTGTAGTATTTTCCTTCGGCTCTCTTTTGCAAATTTCTTAGTCTATATTTAGAATCTTCATCTTGTTACGATTTGTTTCAATGGCATTTTTCTCATAGCAGCAAAAGGAGACGAAAAAAAGATACGCAAATAGATAGATAGATAGATAGATAGATAGATAGATAGATAGATAGATAGATACATTTCTTTTATTAGCCACACAAGGCTCAACAAAGATGGGACAAATACAATGTAGAGCTTTTCTTTTTAGGAGGGGGGAGGAAGAGAAAAAAAAAGTAGGGGTGGGTGTCGATCAAAAGGGATCGTAGGAAGGAAAAAAGGGGGAGTTCGATCAAAAGGGACCGAGAGAAAAAAAAAAGGCGATCAATAGGGATCGTGTATCACAGTAATGTTCTCGTGTAAAAAGAGGGGAGGACAGTTTAGGTTTAGCCATGGAAAGAAAAGCCTACGGAAAAGACCACGGTAACCTTGGTCAATATTGTCATTGCAGAAACTATAACAGTAAGTGACTCTTTTTTGCCTCTTTGTTTTTGTCTGGATTTTTTTTACTCCTTTATAGTGTTATGCTCAAGGTGGCTCCGTCATTCACACGTGCCATCCTTGCTACATTTACCCATCTCTTTTTGAAGCATTCACTAGACAAGACTTCCCTTTCTACTCTCACCTTCCTCTTCAGATGATACTTGAAGAAGTCGATGAGACATTGCCCAGAGAGGAAAGTCTTTGTCTCTAGACCTTTCAGACGCGTCCACCATACACATTCTTTCGCCATAGCCACAAGTACGATGAAAATAGCTCTTCCTTCCCGTTTAAAAGAAGGAGGCGCGACAATATTCACGATAGACTAGGCTGATAGACCGACTCGTCCCACACGCGATAGCAGTTGTTCGACGTAAGCCCACAGCTCGGAAATGGTGGGTCACTGTACGAGTGCGTGCAGAACGGTTTCGTCGCTCCGCCCGCATCTCGGACAGGTCGGCCCCGTGTTTCTCGAGCCACGCCTGTAGAGCTTATCCCGAACGGGTAGAGCTTCTCGATAGCACTGCCAGGCCAGAGATCTCTGGATGTTGTCCATAGGTCCCGGCCCGAAGGTCGTCTTGAACAGGCGGGTCAGGTATTCCTCGTCAACGCCCAGGTTCGCCCCGAGATCGTCGTCGTACCTTCCCTCCACTAATCCACTATAGAATGCGTTAGTTGTGATGCAGTCGCTCAAGGTTGATCCGGGTTGTTGGAGTTGCCGGAGAGCAACGCGACACTCGCGGTGCCATTCGCCCTTCCTCGGCCTCTTCTTGATCCACGACTGCAGTTCGGTCATGGAGACGAGCTGCGGGAAAGCGCGCCGCACAAACGGCGACCACACCTGTTCACCGTTGTCTACGTAGAGCCGGAGATGTCGCAGTCTCAGCGCGTGTCTGCGCATCATCAACCACGGCATGCCCAGTCCTCCTTTTAAGGGGTATTGGCAGCAAACGGATCGCCTAACCATCGGAACGCTTCCTTTCCACAAGAAGCGGAAGAGGATGCGCTCCAGTTTGGTGATGGTAGGGTCGGGACAAGGAACGACGGTCAGGCGGTAGTAGATGACGGACGCGATGTACGTGTTCGCCACCTCCGCCCGACCTTTTAGGGAAAGCTTCCTCTCGCCCATTGCCGGGCTAGAGTGGCCACCCTTCTCGTTATCTCGTCCCAGTTCTTCTCCGTTTGGAGGTCTGGACCAAACCATACCCCGAGCAACTCAACCGGACCGTCCGTCCAGCGTCCCACTACTGAGGCGCTGCCGGACGGTATGGGCTTGCTTCTCCAGGTGCCGAGCAGCAAACCCACCGACTTATCCCGGTTGATTTTCGCTCCCGTCACCGCTTCGTAGTCTTTCAGCGTCTCGCCGACAAGCTCGATGTGCTCGTGGCTAGACGCTATGACGGTGACGTCGTCCGCGTATGCCGACACGCTCGTCCCGCACCCCAGTTCTCGCGGGATGCCCCTCAGCGTCGCCAGCTTCCGCAATAGTGGCTCGAGAGTCAATACGTACAGGAGCGGCGACAGGGGGCATCCCTGACGAACCGAACGTGCAATTTCGAAGGGTCCCGAAAGACGTCCATTGACGCGAACAACCGAACGGATGCCTGTGTACAAGGCAGCCATCCAGCCGCGGAAAACGGGACCGAAGCCGGCCGCTTCGAGGACGGCCTCCAAGTATCGATGGTCTACCCTATCGAAAGCTTTGGATTGATCCAAATTGATCAGGGCCCCACCCATGCCAGGTTCCTTAACTACCCACTCTATGATGTAGCGCATCAGATGGAGGTTGTCATGGATGCTCCTGCCCGGCACGGCGCACGTTTGCGCCTTGCCGATCAGTTTCTCGATGACAAGCGCCAGCCGCTTGGCTAACACCTTGACCAAAATTTTCAGGTCTTCATTGAGCAGAGTGATGGGCCTAAAGTTATCTATGACGTCCCCCTTGTTTGGATCTTTCTTCAGCAGCGTTACGGCTCCTCGGCTCACAAAACCGGGAATGCTCCCGTTTTGCTGTCAGTTGCAGTACACCGCCACCAAGACGTCTCCAAACAAGTCTGGCATACAGTTGTAAAGCTCGTAGGGCAGACCATCCAAACCCGGAGATTTGTCCCTCGAGCATCCCGCCATCGCGTCCCTCACTTCCGCCGCCGTGATGGCACCTTCGCAGCACTCCGCCTCTCTTGATAGATAGATAGATAGATAGATAGATAGATAGATAGATAGATAGATAGATAGATAGATAGATAGAGTGATAGATAGGTAAATAGACATACAGGCAGACGCACAGACAGACATACAGGCAGACAAACAAGCAGACAGACAGACAGACAAACTGACAGATAGATAGATAAACTGACAGTCAGACAGACTGACAGACAGATAGATAGAAAGTGAGAGTGAGAGAGAACTGACTTAGGGTCGATTTACGCAATAAGGCTAAACGTATGCGTTTAGACATGCGTTTATAAATTTACTTTCAACTTATCCAGAAGCAGGATGCTTCACCACTTTATTAAAGTACCAGGACGTATCGCCAACGAATAAAGTGATATGCAAATTGGCAAAACAGTGTCAGTTGTTCATAGCATTCTTTATAAGTAACTGTAAGCTGTTGTTTCTCTCGTGATAGTTTACAGAGACTTATGAAAATGTTATGAACAAGCGATTCTATTTTTGGCTGATTTGAATGTCAGTATATTCTGATGGTCGTCGAAACTAGTCAAACTTGTTCTTAATTCTGTTGCGCAAAGCGACAACTTGTCGTTTAAACTGCGGAATCTATTTACACGATGACATTAAAAAGAAGGAAGAAAAGAAAGAACTGAATGAATTTATTTATATTTATTTAATGTAAGCATGTATATTATATACGCAACACATGGGCCATAGTATTAGAAATCTTCTGAATGGCTCTGTGTGTGTGGAGAGAGAGGGGGGGAGGGGCAGAGAGAAAAGACCCAGATGTGATTACTGGGACAGTGTCATCTTTGAGTGGAATTTACATTTGTTGAACTGCATTTTCGTACTTAGTAAATAACACTTTGTTGAGTGGTTGAAGTTAAACCTTGGCTGGTTTACAAATAAATAGACGATTAAAACAAACAAACAAAAAATGTGAAAGAAACGAGGAAAACTCGCAGTAAAAAAGAAGGAAGGAAAGAAAGAATTGAATGAATTTATAAATGAATGAAATAGTAATGGTAATGAAACTGATTTTGTCCTATTTCTTTCCCAGTAGGGTTGATATCCAGAAAAATTTCTAAATCAAACAGAAAATGTGGCAAAAAGAAAAAGAATAAATGCAAAAAGCAAAAGAAAATATTGATTTCAAATTTTGGCACAAAGCCAGCAATTTTGGGGTGGTGAGGAGCGTAAGTCGATAACATTGACTCCAATGTTCAACAGGTGCTTATTTTATGGACCCCGAAAGGAGGAAAGACTAGGTCAACGTAGTCGGAATTTGAACTCAGAACGTAAAATTGGCCAGAAATATTATTGAGTTCTTTGTGTGTCGCTCAACTTTTATCCTATTTGGATTTTAAAACATAATGGTCAATGCTATGCGATGAGGCCATCTTCAGTAAAATATTTCATTTTGCTTACTAATGTACATACATACATACATGCATACATACATACATACATACATACATACATACAAAGCTGAAGATCGGTGAAAAAGAGAATACCTATGCTGGACTATTAAGAAACCTGCAGTTACTCTGTCCGGATTACAAGTTCAGGTTTATACTTGTAATTATTGGAGCCCTGGTATATGTAACACACTGCCTAAATACCAATCTTGAGAAATTAGGCTTCTCAAAACCAGAAAGGAGAAAGCTAATTTGAAGACTATAGATCTAATCCATCACAGGAACTGTAAAATCTGTAAAACTTTCCAGAAGTTTATCATTTAAATATATATGAGCATGTCTAGATATGCAACTATATGCATGAGAATACATACATAAAGCAAAAATACAAATTTGCACATATACATACATACAAACAAACAAGACTACCTTGTTGTTGATGTTGAAATTCCAATGAAGGAGCCTTTAATCTAAGTTAGAAACCGGCTCTTTCTCTATTGACCAGAAATCTTGAAATAAAACTGAACAATGACATACATACATGCAATTATGATCCCCAAAAGCAGAACCACCCACAAAAAAAAAACTAAGTGCATGCCGGAATGTAATGTATAAAATATATAAACATAGAAGAAACCTGGTTTCAGTGTGGCTGGACTACAAGAAAGCTTTTGACTTCATTTCCCTCACATGGATGCTAGAAGCCCTTCCAGAGAGCCCTAGCTGACTGACTTCATCGTGGGCCATCATCTTGAAGTTAAATACAAGTAGTGATTGTATTATTACAGATAAAATAGAGTATCGCAGAGTTATGTTCTAAAGGGATAGCTTTTCTGTGATGCAGTTCATACTTTCAGTAAACCCCAAGTCTGTTAAGGAAGTCTGAAGGGTATTTCAGTGGAGATAGAAATACCAAAATTACACACTGCTTCTTTGTGGATGACTTAAAAAACTGTATACCAAGAGTATGCATGAGATGAAAAAGAGCCTTATTATATATTTGTTTTTTTCTTTATTGTTATCATGGTTTTATCAGTTTTATACCAATGTCTACTGCACCACTAGATCTGTGCCACCCCAGGATTGACCATAACCGATTTTTTTTCCAGAGAGAAAGGCAATGAAAGAGAGAGAGGGGGGAAAGAGTGTGTGTGTGTATGTGTGTGTGTGTGTGTATGTGCGTGTGTGTGTGCGTGTGTGTGTGTGTGTGTGTGTGCGTGTGTGTGTGCGTATGTGTGTGTGTGTGAGAGAGAGAGAGAGAGAGAGAGACTGGGGTGAGGGTAGAATTGGCACCATTACCGGCTGGTACTTTATTTGTCGATTACAAAAGGATGAAAAACAAAAATGACTTCAACAAGATTTGAACTCAGAGCGAAACATTCTGTCCGACGCTCTAACGACACTGCCAATTCACCGCCTTCTGCACACTTAGTCTCACTTACGCACAGACACACACAGACACGGACGCAGAAACACACACAAACACGCATGCTGTATGCGCCCAATTCCTGGGCATGGTTATATGTACACCTGTGAGCATATGTGTGTGTGTACATATATATTTATACATACATAATACATACATATATATATATATATATATATATATATATATATATATATATATATATATATATATGCAAATATGTATATATGTGTGTGTATACACATATATACAATATACATACATACATTCATACATACATATATATGTAACTTTAGTAACAATATTGTATGATCGTGAATAACTATGCATACCATATGCTTAATAAACACGCTTTTCGTGTCGCTATGAAAATATATTCACGGAGTTTAATCACTGGGTCTGTTTTTACAACGAGATTATATATGCTTATTAAACATATGTTATATGACTCCGTATATACACATACGCACACATAAGTATGTACGGTGTCATTCACATATGTTTAATATAACATAAGATACTTTACCAGTCTGCTCTGACAAGGAAATGCAGGCACCTTTTCTTTTCCATGTTGGTTCTGAGGTAAGAAGCAATGTGCAGGACGCTATAAAGGTGACTGAATACAGACATTTTCATTTATGGACAAACGCTCAACTCTTACATTTTCTAAGATAGCACCTCCCGAAGTAGATGACGGCGATGACAGTTAACATTACATTCCAGTAAATTCCTCTAAAAGTTTAGTAATTTTGGTGAGTTTTGTGTGTTGAATGATCCCGCACAGAATAGGAAACTGTAAGCCGGTGACTACAAATATGAGAGTGTACCTACCCTGATTACTCAGAATTGTGCCAGATATCTAAGGGTCTCTTATTCGCTCCAGGTAATTGTCAGCTCGTTTTTGTGACGCATGTAATATCTCGAGGAGTCAAACAGACCAGTCTTGCTTAGTTAAATCTTTGTCCTGTGTCACACTTTAGTTAGAGGCAAAAACTAAGGGAATAAAGCTGAAATGAAATTATATCACGGGAAATATTGTGTGTCAATGTTACCTTGCAATTCCCAGCATCTTTTGTTTAGCCAAGGGAATTCTGATATAGGCACCCCTTATAATTCCACATAACTTTATTATTTTGGGGAATTTTTAGAGATTTTTGTTAATTTTTGTGTGTGTGATTTAAAGGCGATTTAGCTGTTGTTTTTAGCACATCTCACGGCCATCTGATACCTACCTCGTTTCATTGTCACTGTGACATGTATTGGTGTTTTTCAATATTTTTCTCCCTATAAACATATTTAATAGAATGATGATGCACCCAAAGGCGTTCCACTGCTGAGATTAAAGCAAAAAATTCGGTCTCTCCGAATTTTAAACTCTGACCAAAATAAAAAAAGATTCGAAAAAGAGTGAAACATTTAGGATTTATAGGGGTGGAGTTATGCAATGTTTTTTTGTTTTTTTTTTCATAATCGTGTAACTCGCGTGTGTAGAACACAAATTCGCAAAATTCTTCTGGAAATTTCAAAAATTTAAAAAGTTATGATGGGTTATATGAAGTGCTTAAACCAGAATTTCGTCGTTCAATCGCTTAATCGTTTGCAGCTAACATTACCTTGATCTTCTCTTGCCGCCGAGAAGCAATTGAGATTCGCTTAAAATAAAGTCAAATATGATTTAATACAACCCTTGCAAGAAACTGTGGTGATTATATACACCTATCCATACCATCACAGATATCCATAACCCATCAAGGGAATGGTTGGATGGTAGCATTGAAATTATCTAGATGATAGCCATAATCGCTAGTGCCCCACGCCAGCATAGATATAGGTATACACACACACCGCACTCATATGCATGTATATATATATATATATATATATATATATATATATATATATATGGTGGTTGTCTACTCCTTAAACAGAGTTTGACCACCTCCTGCACCTACACCTTAGCCCTTTCATGGCGTCTAATGTGGCTTTTTAAACCAGACAGTGTTTTGAAAAAAACACCCACACAGATTGCACCTCTGATTTGCACTACCAATACCTGCAAGTAAGTTCTGCTCATTGTGGATCCTAACATGTCTTTTAAGACCCCCATTGGATTTGCAAACCCTCTGGCACACACCACATTCAAACGTGTGCACAGACATATAATCAGAATAGCTGGGTGAGGTTTGTTTTCCATATATATATATATATCAGTGGCGACTCCGGCACTCGGGCTGTTCGGTCTTAGCCCGAGTATAAATTTACTAAAGTGAACGTGTATTTACAAGCTGATTTAATTTCATCCAACACTGTCTTTAAGTATGTGAATGCAGCCAGTAACTTGGGCACCTTTTATTGAGCCTGGTTGCAGTTCACTATTTTCGTTCAGCGTCTGGCGGTCGCCATAGAGGGTGCCCTGTGTCAAAAAATATCATTTCATAGCAGACATTCTCTCAACATCGTTCACGTGCACCTGACACGGGCTCAGAACTTACAGCCCGAGTTATTATCTGTAATCGTAAAAATTAAAAGTAATTCAAATTCAACGTTTTCTTGAAATAATAAATTTCTATAGAGATTAGGATTTAAATTCCAATCTATGAAAAGTTTCTGTTCTACAATATTCTTAAAGAAACGAAAAATTATCCAGCAACTCGGGCTAATAAGAACGAGCCTGGTAGGTGTAAAAGACTAATTGGTGTCTCTTGTCGAGAGTACAGGCGACAGTCAGTCAGATCGCTGATGTTTGTTGTGCACTCCGCTGTCGTTATTTGAATGCTGTTATTCTATGCGTCTGTGTGTAAAAATCAGTTGTGTTTTGCAGGGTTGCTTTATTTTTACCCTTAACTTAGAAATGGAGAAAGACATAGTGCTAGATACAAAATAAAATAAGCTATATGAGTCTAGAAATATTGCAGCAAAACGTGAAACTTTTCGAGAAGGCATGCGTCTTATGCGAAATCTGTGATGAGCCCGAATGACGAAATCTGTCCGAGTGACGAAATCTGTGATGAGCCCGAGTGACACTGACGACCTGGAGTCGCCTCTGATATATACATATATGTATGTATACTTTATTATTAAAGCTGCAAAATCATCACAAAACGGAGTAGCAGTTTTTTTTTTCTATGTTTGTAATGTTCTTGCAGTTTCCACATCTATAATTTTATTAAACAGTTATTTACAACATTAATTCGTGGACCTACGCGCGTTTCAACTACATC
>NC_142938.1:42038749-42048749 GCF_046866305.1 Octopus bimaculoides
CATATACAACTCTAAATTTCCGGCTCAAATTCACTCACGTGGCACAGATCGGATCGGCACAATAGTACAAAACATTTGCTCCCGCCTCCGAAACCATGCGGTTGCAAAGTGAGATTCTTAACCCCACAGCCATGCCTGCATCTATATATTTAAGAATTTTTTTTCATTTACTTCCTCTTTACTCACATTTTCCTTCCTAATCTTTTCTTACTTATTCTCTATCTCTCATTTTTCTTTTATACAATCTCTCTCTCTCTCTCTCTCTCTCTCTCTCTCTCTCTCTCTCTCTCTCTCTCTCTCTCTCTCTCTCTCTCTCTCTCCACTATTTTTCATGTCAGCTGTATGGATATCTTTCTTCCTCTTATAATAAATATCTTTTGGTCTCCTCCTCATTTTAACTCACGGAATTGTTAATCCTTCGAGTCCTCACTTACCAATTCACTCGCTCTCTTCTTTTTCTTCTATTTTTCTTCTCCTTCAACTTCTTCCCTCTTCTCCTCTTCCCCCTCCTCTTCTTTTTCTTCTCTTTCCTCTCCTCCACGTCTTCTTTTCTTTCTTCCCACTCCTCCCCGCCTTCTATTCTTCCTCTTCTTCCACTTCTCTGTCTGTCCATCTATCATTCGCTCTCTCTCTCTCACACACACACACACACACACACACACACACACACACACACACACACGAAATTATAACTAGCTCCAAGTAATAACGCCACTATCAGTAAATCTGTATTCACGTAACCATTCGAGTCAAAGGTCAAATAGAATACTCCAAAGGACGGACTTTAAAATTCAAGAACCCTTCCTAAATGACTGGTCAGTTCACTTCCGCCATCTTGTAAACCATTATCTTCGTTTCTTTTCATGATTTATTTCTTATGTCTGCCAAATTATTCTTGTATTGTTAATCTCACGTTACTCAAACTAACCTAACAATATTTGATTTTCCGAACATTTAAGTGAATTGATCAAACTTCCAGCCAGAATGGTCGCATAAACCTATGCACTTTTGGATTTAATGTAGTTTGCACATTCTTGATGGTAAAAGATTGTATGGATTCACAGCTGAAAACGGTGCTGCTACTGCTGTTGTTGTTATTGTTTGAAGTGATGGTGGTGGTGGTGCTGCTATTACTACTGCTACTACTGCTACTACTACAATTGCTGTTGTTGCTGTTAGTAGTGCTCGTATAGTTACGAAATGTTATTAAGGTGGCGAGCTGGTAGAATCGTTAAAAAGTCGAGGAAAAAAAACATTTTACAGCATTCGTTCCAGCTCTTTACATTCTAAGTTCAAATACCACCGATACCGACTTTACGTTTCATCCTTTCAGAAGTCGATTAAGCAGAGAACCAGTCAAGTTCTGAAGTCGATAGTATCGGCTGTACCTCCTCCCATCAAAATTGCTGGTCTGATGCCTTGATTAGAAGCAATATTAATTGTGCGTGCATGAAAAGTGAGAGGTGAAAGCTGACTACGTTGACTGACAAAAGCTCGGCCAAACAAGGTGAGCAGCTGTAGTAATGTGTCAATAGTGCAAGTATTTGTAATATCAGGTAAGAAATACAGAATCTCTACAATCGCTCGCCAAAAGCAATTTGCAGGAAAATGATTGACGTGTAAAATATTAATTAATACTACCGAAAAGTAATGTCGCATTCATATAATGAGTTCAAATGAGCATAAAACATATCATTAATATATATTCATTCATTCAAAATATAATTGCTATCAATAATAGTAACATTTCCCCACCTTGAATCTTGTTTTCTGGTTCCGCAGGCAAAAAAAAAACCCCAAAAAAACCAGTTTCCTTAGAAGAGAGCCGTTCTGACATCGTTCGTCCCGGCTTCTGAATGTTGAATAAATGAAAACCTGATGGTGTTAGCTCTGTTGAGTAGGGAGAATGAGGGAGAGCTTCCCAGCCTAAAGAATTTATCTTTCCTTGACTTATCTTGTCGAACGAACTGCTTTATTCTCGGAGACATGAGGTACCCACCTCACTTCTGTATACACTTGCCTAACTTGCCTGAGATGACCTTGTCCAGTAGACCATGCCTCCTGGATAAGGCCCGAGATCCTCTTCAAGTGCTATTTTCACTATGTCATTCTTAAGAACAGTTGGTCTTCCTGATCGGTACCTATTCAAAAGATCGAAATCACCGTTTTTGAATTTGTTAAACCACCTTTAGCATTTCGAACACACACCATTAGGATATACAGTACATATGTTACGAAATTCGTAAGGCATGCAAGGCCGAATATGTTGCTCACTAATCTCCTTGTTTTCCATGGATTATTGGATAGAGCTTATATACATACAGCGTGTGTCCAAATTAACATTTTGTCATTAACTCTAAGCTGATTAGTTGATTGCAAGGAAATCTTTTATTGGTTTGTTAGTTACTAGTGGCATAACGTCAAACTATTTGCTTGAAAATATAACCTTACTTTTCGGTACATTTAATAGAATAACCTCTTTGAGTACGATTTTTGTTTTCAATTAGTTCAAAATTTATGAGTATTCATTGTCAGAAAGTTATGTTTGAATCATATTGACTGAAAATCCATTGCAGCAACCTACACCACCCCTACTGAGGGGCTGCGTATAGACTAGAGCAACGCCTCGGTCACATCAATGCAAAAAACGACCGGATCCTACACTAGAGTGGGATAAACGCAGAGACAGAAAAATACTATTATTAATGGTAAATCACGTCCGAAATTTTGAGAGGAAAGGGGTTTGTTGATTAAATTGAACCCTGCACTTAATTTGTACATTGTTTTATCGATCCCAGAGAGATGAAAATAAATGTTGAGTTTTGTGGGTTTTGAACACAGAGTTGAAAGACCCGGAAGAAATATCTCATGGCATTTTGTGCAACGTCGTGAGAATTCTAACCATTCACCGCCCTTCATGTAGCAGTTCAACTATAGGCACAAGACCTGAAATTTTGGTGGGAGGGAGCTAGTCGATTACATTGACAACGCTGTTCAGCTAGGACCTATTTCATCGACCCTGAAAAGATGAAAAACAAAGACGATTTCAGTGGGATTTGAACTTTGAACGTAAATACAGACAAAATGCTTAGTAGCATTTTGTCTTAAGTGCTAAAAGTTCTGCCAGCTCGCCTCATTCAACGGAATATTGATAATCCTTTCTACTAAACGCATGCACACGGCCTGAAATTTGCGGGGAAGGGACTAATCAATTACATTGGCTCCAGTGTTTCACTAGTGCTTAATTTATCGACCCCGAATGGATGAAACCCGTAGTACTAATAATGGCTAACACATGACCGCAAAATATAAGAAATTAATAAAATGAATCCGTCAGAACTAGCGGCAATGAATTTTCAATTGTTTAATCAATTGAGCTACCTGAGTATTCCACAGATATGTATACCCTTAATGCACTCCTCAAATGTGACACGATGCGTGGTAGAGCAGGCCCTCTAAATTACAGGCACAATCCATCTGAAGGCTTCCACACAAATTTACTCACAAGATTTGGGTCAATCAGAGACTATAGTAAAGAGACACTTGTCCGAGGTACCATGCACTGCGCTCGAACCCGATTCCTCGTGCGTGCGAAGTGAGTTTTTTTTAACCATGGAGTTATACTGTATTAACAAAAGAATTAAAGTATACTCTATTAAATCTCTATCTATTTCATCGAACACAAAGGGAGCAAAAGACACTGCTGAACCCATAAAATTTAAAATCAAACCGTTAAAAAAAAGCGGTAGCTAAATCTTAGTTTACAGTTATTTGTTAATTCGATACACTGTAAGATGACGGTGAGCTGGCAAAATCGTACGCTTAGGTAAACTGCCTCCAGCTTTAGGTTCCGAGTTCGAATTGCACAGTGCTCGACTCTGCCTTTCATTCTTTCAGGCTCGATAAAATAAGTACAAGGTAATCAGAGCAGTCGATATAATCGACTAGACCCTTCCCCAAAAGTTTTAGTCTTTGTGCCTTTAGTTGTAAACAAAAATTAATCTATTTATTGTTGCACTGTGCTTCTATCATTAACTCTATGTAATGCAACTCTATGTAATGCAACTCTATGTACCCATGCTTCTATCATTTAACTCTATGTAATGCAACTCTATGTACCCATGCTTCTATCATTTAACTTACTTTATCTGTCCACTTCCGCGAGCCAACCATTTCCTTCTACCTCTTTCTCCTGCCCTCTATTTCTCTTTCAATACTTTATTAATGTATTCGTTCATCTATTTAACTATTTATCAATGTAACGATCTATCCATCTAACGGTGTATATCTATAGCTACCTCTCTAACCGCCGAAATACCCATCTCAGTTGCCTCATTTATTAATATGTTTACATATTAAATCTAAACCGACCATAAAACGTCGAAATGTCTGTGATGACCATTTTAATATTAATTTGATATCTCTTCATTTTGTTACATTGTTTTCTCACATTGTTATAAACCGAATTTAATAGCATCGACACCTATGAAACAGTGATCTAACTAAACACTGCAATTCATTTTATCGAGCACGCTACCTCATTTTTTTATATCACTCAATCTGTCTTATACTACTACTACTGCTGCTGCTGTTGCTGCCGCTGCTTCTGCTGTTGTTACTACTACTAGTGCTGCTGTTCAGAACATAAAGAAGAGTGGTCGATTAAATTAACCCCCACTACTTGACTGGCACTTATTTTGTGGACCCTTGGAGAACAAATAAGTAAAATTATCTGGTGTGGGATTTGAACCCGTAATTTTTAAAATTCCTAACTTAACAACTGCTGGTCAGTTTAGTCCTTTATCGATTCGACCATTTCATCATCCACACCCACCTACACCAAAACTACTTTTGTTTTCTCAGTGGGAAATGATTATTTGTACCACTGGTGCATATTTTATCAACCCCGCATGGAGGAACACATGTCAAAACTGACCTGAACAGGATTTGAAACCAGATCACAAAGAACGCACATAAATATCACAAGGCATTTTGCTCGATGCACCAGTTTGTCTGATATCCACTCTACCGCTAACTACTACTACTACTACTACTACTACTACTACTACTACTACTACTACTACTACTACTTATCCTATTATTGTTAATACCTGTCTCATTGGAGCACGTGCCGTTATTCGTGGCGCAGATCTTCCCAAATTAATTCTAATCAAATACGTCAATGCGTGGATTTTGTTTTAAATCTAAAATGCTATTAGGGCCGCATGGAAACGATAAGATTTGGAAGCAAGAAAGTCTATTAAGGAGCTATCCAATTCCTAAATGTAAAACTGGGGAAATAGTATTTGAGCCTCCCACCCTGCCCTTAACGCATGTACACACACGTTAAACAAAGACTAGATAGAAGCTGTCATCGATAAATCAATGACTATCAAGAAAAATCAGGAACCCAATATTAAATGCAATCATTAAGGTCGATGGAAGTAGCGAAACACAAATATATAAAGAAAATAAAAATAAAATATGATCAAAAGGTAAAAAAAAGAAAGTAAATACGGCAGCTAAATTAATCTGCTAGGAATTTGATTAGAATAGGCTGATTGGTAAAAACAAATATTGATGAGAAGGGATCAGAAAATGACAAAGGAAAGGAGAGGAGACAATAACAATAAACGTTATGGTGGTGGTATTGGTGGGAGGAAGTAGATACTCTTTGATAATACCATTATGAAACGATGCGTATCTCTGTTTTAAATATACTTTCACTACGTAGAATATGACGTAATCTATTATTATATGCAGGAGAACATAATCTAGCTTTGTTGCGATGATCTGTTTGCGGTTGGGGTTGATAGCTTAGTTAATGAGAACATGTGATCAGAGACTAAACTATCGCAATATCGATTCTTGTAAATTTTAGGCCTGAATAAAATCTAATGAAATTCGAAACTGCGAAGATCTACTCCCTGATTATGTACCGCTATTGGTATAGCAACGTATTAGGCCCGAAAGTTGTTGGTGGTGGTGTTAGTGGTGGGGCTAGTCTCTTTCATCGACCTCAGTGCTTGATTGGTGTATTTTCTTATCGAAAGGATCAAAGGCAAAGTTGATCTCGGTGACATTTGATCTCTGAGCGTAAAGCCCGGAAGAAATGTTGGTAAACATTTTGTCCGACCTGTTAATAATTCTGCCTGCTCACCTTTTTTGCAGAAAATTAAAATATTGAGTGTCATATCTATTTAACTGCTCCTCTCCCCAACTCCCCAACCAAAGCAAAACTGAAAAATAAGTCGAATCAGTTGCAAAGCCCCATTATTGAAACATTAGTAAAGACAATACGTTAAGGAGGCTATTCACTGAACTGTTTATTAAGAGCATCAGTCAAATTGTTAGTCTCTGCTTCTCTTGTAATACCAGCATATACCTCCTGTTTATATTTCCTGTCAGATTCATGCCTGCTCAAATCACGTCTTGTGTCTATTTATATGGCTATTATAACGATATAAAGAGACAGACAGCAACGTTGTCATCAGGATTCAGACGAGGAAAGAGAGCATCTAGATGCTTTTAGCAAAACCTTTAAGACTGGCGAGTAACATGTAGGAAGTAGCGCATCGAGAACTCACGTTATTCTCAAATTAATGACCATCTCTGAATCATTTCAACAAAATGGACTCTGCTAAAGAAAATCCAAGGACTATGTTAAGGAGGAAGTGTTAACGGTGGCGACAAATTAATTTTGCTACCCCAGAACAGATATAGTCAATTCAACAGGCTTCTATATTGACTCTGCTCATCTAGATTTCCCATTAACATATTGCCGTATTAATAAGGTTAAAAAGGGATAAACATTGTCCTAGATGCATTATATATATATATATATATATATATATATATATATATATATATATATATATATATATATATATAATGGATGATCTAGGTTGAAAAGCATTTTACCATAGTTTCGTTAGCTCAAAGCTGATCTGAGATTAATATTCATTTCTACTTCAAGGCACAAGGCCCGAAATTTTGGGGGAGGGTGCCAGTCGATTTTAGACCCCCTGTACGTAACTGGTACTTAATCTATCGACACCAAAAAGATGAAAGGCAAAGTTGACCTCGGCGAAATTTGAACTAAGAACGTAAAGACAGACGAAATACCGCTAAGCATTTCGCCCGGCGTGCTAACGATTCTGCCAGCTCGCCGCTTTAGATCTGAGATTAATATTTATTTCCTTATTGCCCACAGGGGGCTAAACATAGAGGGGACAAACAAGGACAGACAAAGGGATTAAATCGATTACATCGACCCCAGTGCGTAACTGGTACTTATTTAATCGACCCCGAAAGTATGAAAGGCAAAGTCGACCTCAGCGGAATTTGAACTCAGAACGTAACGGCAGACGAAATACCGCTAAGCATTTCGCCCGGCGCGCTAACGATTCTGCCAGCCCACCGCCTTAGATCTAAGATAAATATTGCAAGCAACAATGCAGATAACAGCAAAAGCAACACCAGCAACGGCCATAAAACGTACTAAACACTTTCCATCCAGCATACAAAACAAAATACGAACCTCCAGTTTCCTATCCCCTATATCTGGTTGCACCGAATTCGAATATAAATGTATTTTCAGTAACAGATACACTACACACATGCAAACATATAGAGAGTGAGAAAGAGATACATATATGTATACACGCGCGCGCATGCACACACATACACGCACTCACACACGCGCGCGCGCACACACACTTATACATATATGACTGACTCGACGTGTGTGTGTGTGTGTGTGTTTTAGTTGATATTTTCGAACCTAATTGGATTCTCATTTGAAGTCTCTACATTATTTGACCAATCCCAGAGAAATGTACAACCATATACTTATGTACTCAACAAATCCAGTACCCTAAGCCTTTATAGATAGATAGATAGATAGATAGATAGATAGATAGATAGATAGATAGATAGATAGATAGATAGATAAAAGCAGCTAGGCGCATTATAAAATCACGTAGGAAATATTTAATCGTCTCTAATTGTTACTAAGGGTGCTGAGAGTTCCTATATTGCAAGAAATAAGAGTTAAAACTCTTAAAGCTGCTTGAAAAGCACATTTATAATACACACACCACTGTCAGTGTATATAAATGTGCTTTTCATGCAGCTTTAAGAGTTTTAACTCTTATTTCTTGCAATATAGGTGCTCGCAACACACTCAGTCACAATTAGTGACGATTGTCAAACTATTACATTTGCTTGTTTTCCATACACTTGTCTTCGTCTTTTGTTTTTCTACAAATTTCAATTATATATGTGTGTGTGTGTGTGTGTGTGTGTGTGTGTGTGTGTGTGTACGCACACTCTCATACACATACACATACAAATATATGTAGGTTTGCACGTCTATCTATCTATATATATATATATATATATATATATATATATATATATATATATATATATATGTATGTATCTATATATATAAAAATGAGAATGTGTGTCTGTCTGTCTGTCTGTCTGTCTGTCTGTCTGTCTGTCTGTCTGTCTGTGTGAATCCCTAAAACTCGAGAACTACGCAACCAATTTCATTCAAATTTTACAGATGCCTTACTTAGGGTTCCAGTTGTGTTTTAGTCAAAAAAAAATTTTAACTTCTTCCAGAGTTCGAACCCACAGCAACATAATATCTCCTCCACTATTTAAGTATTACGTGTCAAAAGTGAAACAAAAACACTCATGTCAAATACTTTCACTTTAAAAATGAAACTATTCTAATAACTGAAACAATCACATTTCGATACTGTAATGACAGATACTTTCAGAGAGAGAGAGAAAGAGAGAAAGAGAGAGATAGAGAGAAAGAGAGAAAGAGAGAGATAGAGAGAAAGAGAGAAAGAGAGAGAGAGAGAGAGAGAGAGAGAGAGAGATGTATATGTATACATATAGATGTATATGTACACGTTATTCCACTAACTGAAACAATCATATTTCGATACTTTCAGAGAGAGAGAAAGAGAGAAAGAGAGAGAAAGAGATGTATATGTATACATATACATGTATATGTACACGTATATGCATAGATATATATATATAGATATAGATCTATATGCATACATGTATATGTATACACATGTGTAGATGTATATATATATAGATGTATATATATATAGATGTATATATATATAGATGTACATGTAATATGTACACATATATACATATATATACATGCATACAGATATCTATACATATATACACCCATCACACACAAACACATGCACACAAACACACACATTAGTCATTTGTTTTCTTATCCAAAACTACGTCAAAAGTACTGAACGGATCTTTATGAAATTTGGAAATTATATTCTATGTATAACGGCCATAACTCCCATGAAAATTCATATATTTTTGATGTTGATGAAATTTTAACCCGAACATAACAGATGAGCGTTATTTGTAATTCAACGGTACAACAGTGTAAGACTACCCTTTCAGATATACTTTCATTGTGATTTCTGCAATGTGGTGCATAAATTGTCAAGTAAATGAGACGCATCTTTGCCTCCACTGATTCACTTGCAAAGTGTTGAGTAAAATTATTTCGTTGCAGACCTCCTTTGGGTCTTTTTATTATCACTACGACACGCATAGTCCCCAGTTGGTAACATTGATTTCAAGGCCCTCCTAGATGAGAGACTGGCATTCCACTTAATGTCTATGTTCCATGCTGGCATGGATTGGAGAGTTATTAATGTAGAAATATGGTATCGTAGCTACTAACAGTTGAGGGTTGCGTAGTCTAGACGGCGTTTTTCAGATTTCATTATTCTCTTTAACCCGGGCAAAGCCGGGTATTTCTGTTAGTATATTATAAACAGTGTAGAGAAAAAAGAGAATACGAGCAGCTGCAATGAGGTTTCTCTGGAGAATCTCCGGAGTTAGATTTTTCGACAAGGAGCATAGATCAGAGTCAAGCCGCATTGAGAGTTCAGTGTTCCGGTACTACGGACATGTGATTAGACTATCGCAG
>NC_142938.1:42051249-42068749 GCF_046866305.1 Octopus bimaculoides
GATATAAATATATAAATGTAAGTATACCTGAGTATATATGTATGCTTACATGTATACATATTTATAAATACGTATACATGTTTGTATGTGTATGTATATATATATATATATATTTATATATATATGTGTGTGTGTGTGTGTGTGTGTGTGTCTGCGCGTGTTTGAAAGTTCGTGTGCTTGTATGAAATAATGTATGTGTGTAAGTATGCATTCCATATATTCATAATAGTATGTATGAAGATGCACATATATATTCAACTTCCTGCTAATGCACCACATACAGTCGCATGCCGGTGAAGATGTACATACATACATACATACATACATACATACATACATACATACATACATACATACATATACTTGCTGTTGTAAAATATGATTAAGCTTAGTGACTGATTTGATTATTGTTAGATGTTGATAGCTAGGCGAATATTCTTAACTAGATTGCAGCAGATGTTCAAGGAAATACAGAACATAGAAACCACACGCACATACACACACACACACACACACACACACACACACACACACACACATACGCACACACACATACATACACATACGCAGATACAGGCTCACTTACACTCTCACACGCACGCAAATTTGCATATAGTTATGTGTTTGTATAACTATGTATCTATCAATGTATCTATTTGTTTGTCTATGTATATATGTATGTATATATGTATGTATATGTACGTACGCACAGGCGTACGCATGCATGTATGTATGTACGTATGTATGTGTGTATGCATGTATGCATGCATATTTAAGTACACACAAACATATATTTATATCTTAATATATATACATATGGTTGTGTACTTCGTCACTTTATAATAGTTGTGTAATATAAGTCTGAAATTGAATAAGTAAGATATATATATGAGTGAGTCTGTAAGTGTGTTAGAGTGTGTCTGTCCATTTTTTCCTTTGTATGTGTGAGCGAGAATGTGTGTGTTTACTTGGTTGCATATGTACCTACAAAGACACAAAGATACATACATACATACATACATACATACATATATTTATATATGCATAGAACGGGCCTATTTTACTTCCCGTCTACCATATCCACTGAGAAGGCTTTAGTCAACCGGGTCTATAGTAGATACATACGAACACATACACAGACATACAAACACATACACACACATACAAATATGTGTTTGCATCTATGTGTATATGCATGGGGGTGTCTACACAAACATTTAGCTACATGGGGTGGAGTAGTACATTTGACGGGAGAACATATGGTACTCTTCGGAGTATTTCGCCCTCTTTGGGCCTCACCTGACATCCAGCTCTCACATGTGGTTTTTGAAAGCTGTCTGTATGCAACCGCAGCCACGCTCCGTGCAACGGCTTCTCCAGGCAGGCTAAACGATGATGAGGATAGCTGACGTCTATCAAATTCTCGAGCTCTTTTCGCCCGGCGTGGTTCGGTGTCCTTTCGATCGGGGCTGCCCAGAGCGAAGCGCAGACGGCGCCGACGCCGACGCCTCAACAACGGGACAAGGAAGCAGTGGGCACGAACCTTCAGCGAGGAAGAGAGCGAACCAGCAAGCGTTGAGGAGCATGAACAAGACACTGTGAAACATGAAGGACACTGTGACCATCTACTGCATCCCGACCTATCACTAATCGTCTTGACTTAATGGAATTAGATAGAAAGGGACGAGAGAGTGAGGCAGGTGACACTGTGCAACCCCGATTACTTTAATCCATTTCACGCACATGTCAAGACATTACTCCATCCTAGATGTGTATGTGTCTTTGTGTTTGTGTTCTGTTTGTCCCCCTTCACGACTCTGCAGTCCGTCAAAAGACAAATTTAATTGATACGATAAATACCAAGCTTAAATATAAGTACGGAGGTCAATCTGCTCGACGAAGCCCTTGAAGGCAGTTCTCAGCATGGCCCCAGTCCAATGACTGAGACAAGTAAAGATACATACATACATACATACATACATACATACATACATACATACATACGTACGTATGTACGTACAACGTGGGTGTGTGGTAAGGAGGTTATTTCCCATCCGTATGATTTCAGGTTCAGTCCAACTTCATGGCACCTTGAACAAGCGTCTTCTACTATAGCCAAGCGCCGACCAGAGTTTTTTAAGTGGATTTGGCAGAAGGAAACTGAAAGAAGCCCATAATATGTGTGTATATATATAATATATATGTGCGTGTGTGTATATATATATATATATGTGCGTGTGTGTATGTCTGTGTGTGTATTTCTCCTTCCACCACCACATGACCATCGGTGTTGGTGTGTTTACGTCCCCGCAATTTGGTGGCTCAGCAAATGAGACGGACAGAATAAGTACTAGGCTTTAAAAAATAGGTCATGAGGTCGATTTGTCTCATTAAAACCCTCCAATGCGGTGCTCCAGCATGGCTGCAGTTAACTGACTCAAGCATGTGATGTGTGTGTGTGTGTGTGTGTGTGTGTGTGTGTATAGGGAGAATTCACAAAAAAACAAAAGACGAAGACAGGTGGTGTAAAAAACAAACAGATGTATTAATATAACGCTCGGGAATTGAAAACGTCATTAACGTTTCGAGCCTACGCTCTTCCACAGAAAGGAACACAGAAAGATATATATATATATATGTATATATATATATATATATATATATATATATATATATATATATATATATATATATATATATATATATATATATTTGTGTGTGCGTTTGGATGAAGGTGTGTATATGTATATATATATATATATTATATCTATATATATATATATATATATATATATATATATATATATATATATATATATATATATATATATGTATGTATGTATGTATATATGTATGTATGTATGTATGTATGTATGTTCCCCGATGAAAAGAAATTTGGCATCGAACAAACAGTAAACCACCAGAATGACCGACTTTAGGATGTACCTGCCTCCGTCGAGGGTAGACTCGTAAATCGACCTCAAAATCTACAGCTAGTTATGGTTTGGGCGGCTGTGACAGCCTCTGGAAAGTCTCCCCTCGTTTTTGTGCCCTCTGGTGTTAAAGTTAATATCCAGCGATACATTAGCGACATTCTGGAAGCTGAACTGCTTTCATGGGCGAACGAGCACTTTCAAGGCGCACCTTGGAACCTCCAACAGGACTCGGCACCACAGTTCGAAACAGATACAGCACTGGATTCAGAAAAAATTCCGTCGTTCATAGGCAAAGATGTATGGCCCTGAAAAAGCCCAGATCTAAGCCCGTTGGAGGTTTCTGTTTGGTTCATTTTGGAGACGAGGATCTTGAGCACTCCTCATGCTTCGATTGACGCTCTGAAGGCAAAAACTGCGCCAGGAATGTCTTCCATTCCGCAAGAACAGCTGCATGCCACGTGTGAAGCATTCACACTTAGACTTAAGGCTGTAATTCGAAACAGAGGTGGTCATATTGAATAAATGTGGTAGTGTCATAATTATGTTTCCATTGCATTGCAACGTTAGGAACCGGAATATAACAGTATTTTTCTTTGGCAAAATTGAAAAGAGTTGGTTGCCTTTATTTTGGGACGCCCTCTATGTATGTATGTATGTATGTATTTATGTATTTATGTATGTATATTGTTTTCTTTTCCGTTTGTTTTCCTGTCTTGTTTTTTTCTCCGCCACTACATTCCTCCTTTGTTTTCTTTCCCGTTTGTTTTCCTGTCTTGTTTTTGTCCGCCACTACATTCCTCCATGGCACAGGTTTAATTTGTGTATACAAATTTAATTTGCGGTCCATGGGAAGAGCCGTTTTAACGATGCGTCCTGCCCAACTCTTCGAAACGCCGGTGTTAAAATGGGGGTAGCTGATGAAGGAAAATGTTCTCTATGTGGCTTGTGTTTTTTCTGTACTCTGGTTATTATGATTTTCTTGTCCACGTTTTGTTTGCAATGTCCTGTACCCAGATATGCACCTATATATACAGGTAGACGTAGGTATGCACATACCTGTACGTATATATGCATATACTCATTTATTATTTGTTTTACATGATCGAACGCCTGCGTCTTCCCTGTTGTAAGTAGTTTTTTCAACTTTATATTTTCTGACGCGACTCTATCTTCTTCTCTATCACTTTTTCCCCCCTCTCGTTCTTCCTCTGTTACTAGTACGTATCTCTCTTTACCCATCTCGTTCTTCCTTCTGTTACTACTATATCTCTCTCTTTCCCCTCTCGTTCTTCCTTCTGTCACTACTATATTTCTCTCTTCCTCTCTTTCTCTCGTTGCTCACCTATTCTTCTGCTTCCTCCCCTTGTTTCTCCCTCTACCACTCTCTCTCTTCCTTACCCCTCCCTGGTCACATGCTTCCGGTCACTATTCCTTTTCTTCCTTGTCTATCGCCGAGCAAACACGCGAACTTACTTCGTCCCGCTTTCAGTTCGTGCCTAACAGCGTTCATATACACATAATTTTTCACGTCTGGCTGCATAGCCTTCTCCGTTTGTTTTCCTGTCTTGTTTTCTTTCCCGTTTGTTTTCCTGTCTTCTTTTTTGTCCGCCACTACATTCCTCCATGACACAAGTTTAATTTGTGTATACAAATTTAATTTGCGGTCCATGGGAAGAGCCGTTTTAACGATGCGTCCTGCCCAACTCTTCGAAACGCCAGTGTTAAAATGGGGGTAGCTGATGAAGGAAAATGTTCTCTATGTGGCTTGTGTGTTTTCTGTACTCTGGTTATTATGATTTTCTTGTCCACGTTTTGTTTGCAATGTCCTGTACCCAGATATGCACTTATATATACAGGTAGACGTAGGTATGCACATACCTGTACGTATATATGCATATACTCATTTATTATTTGTTTTATATATATATATATATATATATATATATATATATATACACACACACACAAATACATACATACATACATACATAAGCATAACACACGAAACTCTCGGCCCTTAAGTCACTGTGTTGCTTCTGCTAAATATTAATAAAAAATATATATACGAACACCAATAGATAGAAGGATACATAATTACGCACACATAGATGCGTACATATCTATATATGTGTGTATATATATATGAGTGAACATGTATGTGTGTGTGTGTTTGTGTATGTATGTATGTATGTATGTATGTATGTGTGCGTGTGTGTGTATTTGTATTACTGTTTTAATAAAAGCGCATTCAAGTTGATTTTATAAAAGCCGTGACGATGAGTGTATAGGTGTTTATGCATATGTATGTGTGAATATATGTAAATATAATAATGTTGGCACAATTACATTGGGGTTGGTTAAATAATAGAACTCTGTTGGAATTTCTGCTGCCTGTGCCAGAAATCTGACTTTTGATGCTGTTCATATAGTTGCAGCTAACTTTCAAATTGTTCTTGTCAAATAGTTTGCCAATTGGAAAGAGCTTTTATATAAGAAAATTCTGGCGATGTTGATTCCACACCTAGTCTACAGAGGGGATTAAATCGGATGACGTTATGCGTCAGCACTTTTGTGTGCGCGCGTGTGTGTGTGTGTGTGTGTGTGTGTGTGTGTGTGTGTGTGTGTGTGTGTGTGTGTGTGTGTGTGTGATTCTGCAAGATATTACAAGGAGGTGCATGTTGTATCTCTTTATGGAGTCCGTACTCTTTCAAGGCGTCATAATAAGATGCTGTTCGATCAAAACGGTTGACAGTTGGCATCATATTAGAAATACGGGGCTAATATCATTCACTAGGTTGAGACGGCAACCTGGCAGACTCGTTAGCACGTCGGGAAAATTTCTTAGCGTTATTTCGCCCGTTTTTACGTTCTGAGTTCAAATTCTGCCATGGTCGACTTTCCTTTCATCTTTTCGGGGTCGATAAAATAAGTACCAGACAAACACTGGGCTCAATGTAATCAACATATTCCAGCACCAAAATTCCTGGCCTTGTGCTAAAATTTGAAACCAATACTATTCACTAGATTAAGGCAGCAAGCTGGCAGAATCATTAACACGCCGGGCAAATTGAGCCGAGGTTGACTTTGCCTTTCATACTTTCAGTATTGATAAAATATGTACCCGTCGAGCACTGGGTCGATTTAATCGTCTCCCTCCCCCGAAATTCCTGGCCTTGTACCAAAATTTCAAACCAATATTATTCACTAGATTATTCAAGGCCACGTAGGGAGGACCAGAAAACTTAATATAAATCGTTTCCTTATTCTAATTATAGTAAGGCGAAGCTGAACCCTCTTGTCACGATGCCTCGAAAATAAAGTATAGTATATTCCATCGAATAATACCACCTGCAACCACAGAAATGCGGATATAACTCAACAGCTGGTTTAATCCTCCATACAGCCTGGGTGTGACACCAAATATGGCCAAGAACATTGTTGAATTTGGTAGAGATGTTCCACCCGATTGGTAACAAGTACCACAAACCATACATACATACATTCGCATACATATGTACATATCAAAACTATACATACACCTATATGTGTATACATGATGTATATATATATATATATATATATATTTATATATATATATAAATGTATTCATACATACACATATACACACACATTATATCATTGAAAGTAAACACTGTTAATTGAGTGTATAAAACAACAGAAAACCATCCGAGTGGGGGTTGATGTTTCATATCCTACCGTCGACATCGAACTGCTAATAGGCCAACGTTAATTATATATTGTGTACGGTCTCTGTAGGTAGCAGCACTGTAAAATATACGAGCGCTTCTGTTTATCAGCTCGAGAGTCGTTGAAAGCTTCCACCGTTGGTTAATTAATCGATCAACGGATGAATCGATTAAACATGCAAACCTCAATATGCTAATCTATTTGAAACGCGTGTAAACAAGATAAATCGCTGATAATACATTTTCATTCTTTATAATCCCAATGTGTGTGTGTGCCTGTGTGTCCGTGTGTGTCTGTATGTGTCTGTGTGTGTCTGTGTGTGCATATGTATGTATGTATGTATGTGTGTATGTATGTATGTATATGCAAAAATTTTCCGATTGATGCCGACTCCGCTGCTACTTATAATGTCTAGTGAGAAACGGAATAGATAGCATCAGCCGAATACATTCTATAACTCTACTCTCCTCCTCCTCCTCCTCCTATTCATTCAGATCACTATGTGTGTGTTTATACGTGTTAGAGAGTGTGTATGTATATATTTGTGAATGGTAATGAATACTTTTGTTCGTCTGTGTATACGAGCGGGAGAGAATATGGAGGGAGTACAGCTTTATGACCGACCTAAAGATTCTTTTTTAACAAGTAATTGAATTGAGTTTGACAATAACTAATAAGGAAAATGAGCTGGCTAATTAGACATGTTCACTACTTAAACCAATTTGCACTGATTATCTTTAAAATCTCATTTGTAAAGAATAAAGTCTATATTTTTCAGATCACGAGGTTATTAGTTTAACACTTGAAACACATACATACAAATACACAAACACATACATACAAACACACAAATATATACATACAAAAACATACATACAAACACACAGACATACTATCACACAAACATGCAACTCATAATATATAGCCTTTTCTGTTTTGTATTTTTGTTTTCGTTTGTTTTTTCCAAATGAAAATCATATTTTCTTTCTATATCAGGTCAAAACATTGATTTGAATGTAATTGCTTTACGTAAAGTGAATGTTCTAACTCTGTGTTTCTCATAAGAAGCAGATGGGGACTGTGAAGATTCAAAACTTCGTTGCGGACACATTGCCATGTACAATTCTTTCTACAATAGGCTCAAAATTTGAAATTTTTAAAGGATTGAACTAGTGCTCAACTGGTATCTGGTGTTATCGTCCCTGAAAGGATGAAAGTCGACCACGGCGGCATTTGAGCTCCGAATGTAAAACCGAAAGAAATACCGTTCAGCCTTTTGTCTGGTGCGGCAAAGAGTCTGCCAGCTCACCATCTTGCTAGCATGTGTTATATTAACCTTTCTACTATACACATAAGGCTTGAAATTTTGGGACAGGGGAGAAGTCGATCACATCGACCTCAGTGCTGAAATGGTGCTTATTTTGTCAACCCTGCAAGGCAAACTTGATGATAAAGCCTGAAGAAATGGCGCTGAGTATCTTGTTCAGTGTGCTAACGATTCTGCCAGCTTGCTGCCTTATTACCATGCATAATAAAATTGGTTTCAAATTTTGGTACAAGGCCAGCAATTTTGGGTGCGTCGACCCCCCAATGCTCAACTGATACTTATTTTATCGACTCCGGAAGGATGAAAGGCAAAGTCGACCTCGGTGAAATCAGAACTTAGAATGTAAAGACGGACGAAATGCCGCTAATCCTTTTGTCCGGTTGGCTAACGATTCTACTAGCTCGCTGTCTTAATAATGATGATAATCTTTTCTGCTACAAGCAGAATTGCCTGAAGAAATTCGCTGAGTAGTTTGTTTGTTGTGCTAACGCTTCTGCCAGCCTGCTACCTTATTGCCACGTACAATAAAATTAAAATGATTTTAAGCTGTTTAATCCTATCCAATGTCATGGCGAAGAAAAAAGAATTATACGGATCCGAACTGTGTTTTGTAATTAATAAAGCGTGATCTCTTTAAATTTCAGTAATGTTCAATGGGGGATATTTCTTAGTTTGCGGATCAAACTGAGAACTCAATACAACGGGGGTTGGTTAAACTTATTGAAACAAATATGAAAAACTGAACCAAGTATGAAGTTCTGTTTATTATACACGGTAAGCAAGGCGGCAAGCTGAATGAATCGTTAGCATGCCGGGCAAAATACTTAGCGGAATTTTGTCCGTCTTTACGTTTTGAAGTCAAAATCCGCCGTGGTCGACTTTGCCTTTCATCCTTTCGGGGTTGATAAACTAAGTCCTAGGCAAACGCTGGGGTCGATGTAATCGACTTATCCCTCCCCCTAAAATTGACTCAATGTACTCAGTAACCTCGGGAAATTAGTGGAATTAGTGTCTTTTTGTGAGTGGAGGTCACCGCAGAGAAGATGTTTAGTTTCTTCCATTGATATCGTGAAGCAGATGAGAGACAATGCATCTCGTCCTAAACAGAATAGCACCCTTTGCCCAGAAACATAATGAAACAGTAACAAATTTGACCTCATGACCTATAAGCAAGTAGTCCAGTTCTCTTATTCACTCCGTAATTGTGCCGTTGCTTCCACAAATGACTAGATAGATAGATAGATAGATAGATAGATAGATAGATAGATAGATAGATAGATAGATAGATGATGGATGGATGGATGGATGGATGGATGGTGGTTTACGTTTAGTTTCACACCAGGTTAGTGTAAAATCCTGCTTGAGCGAAACCCAAAGTAAACAGTCATCTTTTGAGAGAATGAAATATCTACCTAACGTACTGAGTTCTTTCCAGAGAATGCTTACACTATGTAAAATAATATTTTAATAAACTTTATAGCGTTATAGGCGTGGTTGTGTGATAAGAAGCTTGATTCCCAGCCAAGTGGTTCTGGGTTAAGTCCACAGCGTGGCACCTTGGGCAAGGTTCTTCTACTTAGGCCGCGGGCCGACGAAAGCTATGTGATTGGATTTGGTAGAGGGAAACTGAAAGAAACCCGTCATATATGTGTGTGTGTGTGTGTGTGTGTGTGTGTGTGCGTGCGTATGTGTGTGTGCGCGCGTGTGTGTGTATGCGTGTGTGTGCGTGTGTGTGTTTGACACCTACCACCGCTTGGGAACCGGTGCTTGGTATGTTTATATACCCGTAACTTAGCAGTTCGGCAAAATAAACCAACAGAATAAGTACTTGGGTAAAAAAGAAAAAAAATAATAAGTACTGGCGTTGATTCATTCGACAAGAAAATTCTTCAAAGCGATGCCCCAGCATGGCCGCAGTCTAATGACTGAAACAAGTAAAAGAGGTAAATTTTCAGATTAATACCAGCACGATTTTCACTAGGGTGTTAAGGTTAGGGTTTTAGGGTCAGGGTTAGGGTTTTAGGGTTAGTTTCAGGGTTAGGGTTAGTTTCAGGGTTAGGGTTAGAGTTAGGGTTAAGGTTAGGGTTTAGGGTTACGGTTACGGTTACAGTTAGGATTTCAGGGTTAGGGTTAGGGTTTTAGGGTGAGGGTTAGGGAATTCCGTCTCTAACTCTAACCGTAACCCTAACCGTAACCCTAACCCTAACCCTAACCCTAAACCCTAAACCCTAACCGTAACCCTAACCCTAACCCTAACCCTAACCCTAACCCTAAAACTAACCCTAAAACCCTAACCCTGACCCTAAAACCCTAACCCTAACACCTTAGTGAAAATCGTGCGGGTGTTAATCTGAAAATTTACCGTAAAAATAACTCTTAAACCGCTGAACTGGAAGAATTGTTAAAGCTTTGGAAAAAAAACGCTATCCGTTATTTATTCCGGCCGTTCACTGAGTTCAAATCTCGCTGAGGTCAAATTTTCTCTTTCGTGCTTTCGGTGTCGATAAAATTATGTACCATGTAAGTAGTGAGGACGATGGCATTAACTAAACGCCCTCCTCTCAAAATCACTGGCCTTGCGCCTAAATTAAAATCCGATATACTTTACAACACTTTTATTACGATGTGTGTGTGTGTGTGTGTGTGTGTGTGTGTGTGTGTGTGTGTGTGTGCGGTGTGAATATATGTGGCAGTGTGTCAGTATCTGAAAGCGAAAAGCAGATAAAGAAAAAAGGAATAGTAAGTTGTTAATGACGTCACAGTTTCATAGTGAATCAGCCTGTAATCTCGCTATGCTCGTTGCCCCGGGTTCTTCCAAACGCAATACCTCCACCACCTCAACATACTGACACACACACACACATATAAACAAACTAACAAACATTTGTATATATATATATATATATATATATATATATATATATATATATTATATATAAAGACACACACACACACACACACACACACACACTTAGGGCAAAGCAATTATAAATGTTAACTTCTCGCAGCCGACATCTGAACGTTGGATAATATTTCAAATGCTTGTTGCCATAGCTAACTTGACTTGGAAATGTTTTAAATTATGTGTGTTTGCGTGTGTGTGTGTGTGCACGTGGATCTGTGTGTGTGTGTGTGTGTGTGTGTGTGTGTGTTTACATATATATGAAAACATGCGCACACTGGGCGGTTAAATGGCTGAGCCGTTTGAGCATCAACTAGCCTACCTCTTGGCATTCGTTCCGGCTTTCTGTGTTCTAAGTTCTCTCGTTGAGGTTAATTTTACTTTTCTTTCGAGGATTGATTAAGCACCAGTCCTGTACTAGGGACAAATCTTCTCTTTGTGTCACTCTTCCTTTATCTCTGTCTATCTGTTTGTTTCTCTTAGTGGAAAACACCAACTGTGATTATGCCTAGTGAGGGTTGGGCTCTGCTAGATATGAATATGCCTAAGACTTCACCTCCACGGATCCATTATGGTGTTGAGAGTCCAAGCCATATATATGTGTCTGGGTTTAATGAGGAGTAAAATCACAGGGATTAGAAATACAATTAAGTATTCGATTTTGTTAGATTATGATGAACAAAGTTTATTCAAAGTTGATTCTGTTTCCCGTTTCCGATTTTCAGGCGACTGATTATAGAATGTTTAAACCCTACTGATATACACTTCAGTCGAAACTTTTCAAATCTAGCTGAAAGCAACTTATTGGGAATTCTAGAGAATATGTATTTCTGTGAGTTTACTCTGGGAAGTTACTCCACTGGTATTTATTTTACCGACCCCGAAAAGATGAAAAGCAAAGTCGACCACGGCGGAATTTGAACGCAAAACGTAAAGACGGATGAAATGCCTGCTAACGTTTCTGCTAGCTCGTCGCTTTAGCTATTCAATAAATATTGGTTTTAAATTTTGGCACAAGGCCAGCATTTTCGCGGGTGAGAGAGCAAGTCTATTGAATCGACCCCAGTTCTTGCCTGGTACTTATTTTATCGACCCTCGAGAGGATAAAAGGCGACCTCGGCGGAATTTGAACTCAAAATGTACAGACGGACTGAATGGCGATAAGGATTTTGGCCGGTGGGTGTGTGTGTGTGTGTGTGTGTGTGTGTGTGTGTGTGTGTGTGTGTGTGCTAACGGTTCTGCCAATTCGCTGTCCTAAATTATTCTGTGTATATTAGTAAGAAATTTTCTGTTGTTAACTCATAAGAACATACGAATGCGTAATAAATCGTAAATTGTGGTGTTCCTAAAGCATGGAGTCGGAAATTATCTAGTACGCCAAAGAACTGTAATTTCTCCCAAATCTGAAGAAAAAAATGGAAAGCTGAAGCGAGATTTGCACACATACACCCATCACGACCATCTCCATCACCCGTAATTTTTCAATTTTTATTTTATTTCGGAAATTTTTTCTTCGGTTTTATGTTGCGCATATTTTTGAAGACTTATAATCTCAGCTGTTTAAAACATAAATCTGAAAAAAAAAATTTCCAAAGGAAGTCAAAACTGAAGCAATTATGGAAAGATGGTCGGGGGAGAGGAAAAAAATCCCACCAATTTTTAAAATTCTATTACTTATTTTAATTTTTTTTTCATATTTCTATTTTATTTCATAATATATTTTGCAGGTTCATAATCTACGATGCTTAAAACGTGTAGATCCAAAGAAATTACAGTTTTTGGCGGCGCACTACAGAATTTCCGACTCAACTCATAAGGAACACTATAAATGGTAATTAAATGTATATTTTGGAGGAAATAGCAGAACTTATAACAATAGAGATAATATGTTTGGGGTTTCAGTTAAAATAGTATTGTCTGGGTGTGAGAAAAATGAATAGTATATATATATATATATATATATATATATATATATAGAGAGAGAGAGAGAGAGAGAGAGAGAGAGAGAGAGAGAGAGAGAGATTCAGGTGAATATGGTACTTAAGTTTAGGCACCAGAATTTAGTATGGTGTTATCCATACAGTTTCAAAATAAGGTGATTGAAATCAAAATAAGCAACAAGGATATCCAAATGTAATGCAGTACGATCGTTTCATGCGACTCCAGTTAATTGAGCAATGTAAACATTACATCAAATATAATATGTAGACGGACAGACAGACAGACAGACAGGCAGGCAGACAGACAGACAGACAGACAGACAGACAGACAGACAGACAGACAGATAGATAGATAGATAGATAGATAGATAGATAGATAGATAGATAGATAGATAGACTCAATACCATCCTTTCAGGAAGTGATAAGAAGAGAGTAAGCACCCGTCAAAAACGCTTGTGAACTGACAACATCAAAGAATGAACTTGAAACAGGTGCCGAGCTGATCGCATGCATGCAACACGCCACAGAAGGGGGAACTGAAAGGCCTTCACGACCCGAACTCTGAATACAGAGACTACTGCTGACAAATATATGCATCTCCTTCGATTTTTTCTAAGGGTTTGTCAGCCCAATATTTACATGCTATGAAGGCGGTGAGCTGGCAGAAACGTTAGCACGCCGGGCGAAATGCTTAGCGGTATCTCGTCTGTCTGAGTTCACATTCCGATGCGGTCATCTTTGCTTTTCATACTTTCGGCGTCGTTAAATTAAGCACTGGGGTCGATATAATCGACTAGCCCCCTCCCCAAAAATTTCGGGCCTTGTGCCTTGAGTAGAAAAGAGTATTTACATGCTATTCTTTAAAGCTGTAATTGATGTGCTTCGAGAACAATTATTAAAAAAATATCATGTTCTCTCGAAAGTTTATAAAATTCTTATGTCGTCGACAACACACACACACACACACACACACACACACACACACACACACACACACACACACACACACACACACTTACAAACAAATATATATACAAAGAGAGACGGGGGAAGTCATATGCTTGTGAAAGTATATACGTTGGATGGGGTACATGAATGTATGCTTTTGCATGCGTGTGAATATATTCGCTCATATAGACGTGTATCTATGTGCGTAGATGTGTGGTTGTGAATATACGTATCATTATATACATACATACATACACACCCTCATATATATGCATACATACATACAAATGTGTGTTTGCATGTGGCTGTTTTTTTTTATGTGTACAGTTAGGCATGCCTCTCTCTCTGTGTATGTGTGTGATTTAGAGTACGCATTCAATTTTTAACCAACATCTCACTGTCTTCGGTCCCATCATGTTCATACAATAAAAGCCTCTACAGTTTATAACCTGAAAGTCCACTCCAAGATATTGTAATCATGAAATTCCTATCACACACAAAACAATGAACCATAGATATTTTAGATGAATATTAGAGAGTGTCAAAATTCCTTCTGGCTACCAAATTAACATAAATATATATCTTTTTTTCTTCTATCATTCACACAAAAATAATATCATTTCAGTTAAAACTCCATACATACTTCCCCTATTGTTGAAAATTCTCCTTACTGTCACAAAATATTTAGTATTTGTCAAACATTCTTACATTCTTATGAGTTCTTCACGGAGATTTCCACGTGAATCTCTATAATTTCTATAATCTTGTAAACAAATGTATGTGTGTGTATATATATACAGTACCTGACGTAGTGGTAGTAGTGGATGTTACAATTCGTTGTTATGTGCATAGCTCGGCACCGTACGACGCAGCCCATGAGAAGGACCGGAAATACCGGCCGCTAATTTCTCTCCTCGGTGTATTTTTGTTTTTTATGTTCTCGCTTCTCATTTTGCCTACGTTATTTATTATTTCTTTTTTATGTCCTATACCCATATATGCATGTATATATACATATATATGTCGGTATGTACTTATACGTATGTATATATGCATATATTTATATATTATTTATATTATTATATGATCGAACGCCACGCATCCATTTCCAAGTAAGTTTTATCTTGATAATTACGATGCGTACTCTTATTCTGTCTCTATTCTTTCTATCTATCTCATTCTCTTGTTCTTCTTCCTTTTTGTTTTTCTCTTCCATCCTTTCCCTATTCTTCTCCTCTCCCCTTCACCGTTCCCTCCTTGACTCTCTCGTTACTTACACGTGACCAACGGCCATCCATCTTTCTTTCTTCTAGTTCCTTCCTAAAGAAAAGACGTGATTTTACCTGTCTCTTCTCAAAGCTCGTTTTTCCAGCGCTCACTACTTCACATCGTCTTGGCTTAACAGACCTCACCATTTGTTTTTACTGTTTTATTCTCACTGTCCTGTTTTTGTTACCACTTTCACCCTCCGCAAAAAATCCCAAATTTTATTTAATTTGCTTTGCGGGAAGGACTGTTTTAACGAAATCCCGTCTTGTCCCTACCTTCGAAACGCGGAGTAGACAAAACAGGGGACAACTGATGAAAGGATTTTCTTTATGTTGCCTGTCTTGTTTCTCTGTTTGTTTCTTTCTTTCGTTGTTCGAAAAGAAGTTTTCTATGTTTTTGTTTTTTTATATTCTCATTTCTCATTTTGCTCCCGTTTTTTTAATGTTCTGTACCCATATATGCATGTATATATACATATATATGTAGGTATGTACATATATGAATGTATATATGCATATATTTATATATATGTGCGTGTGTGTGTGTGTATGTGTGTGTGTGTGTATGTGTGTGTGTGTGTGTGTGTGTGTGTGTGTGTGTGTGTGTGTATATATAAGCTAGTATGATCCGCTGAGTGAGCAATGTCAGTGTGCACGTACCACAGAGTGTGTGTGTGTGTGTGTGTGTGTGTGTGTGTGTGCATAATACACACACACGCACACATGGACACGCACAAACACACACGCTCGAGCGCGCATACGCACGCGCAAACGCACGCAAACAATGCTTCTGTTAGGGATATAGCCAGCAATGAAGTGTGAAAGAACGCATTATACTATATATTTTTAGGGTTTTAGAAAATCCAGAAATATTATGACGTTTTTGCTATTCTGAAATAACAATTGACGTAAATAATAGGGAATCTTTCTCTCCAAGATTGGTGATTGGGTGTACAACCGCGCTTTGTCTGGAATCTACAGCAAATTACGTACAGTAGGGACTTCGAGAGAAATTGTGTAAAGTGGAACGTAGTTCTTTTCTGACCCCTAGTTTGCAAGGGAGGAGCATGGTAATGACAATGATAACTATGATGATGATGATGATGATGATGATGATGGCAATAACGACGACGTTGACGATAATGATGACGACGATGATGATGAAATAATAAAAAGTTCCTCATCTCTATAGATACAACGTGCTTATGACCTGCCACACAACGGAGGTTGCTAAACTCTGAAATAAAAGAATATGAACAAAGGAAATGTTAAAAGAATGGCTTAGTGATGAATTGTTGTATTTGCCAAAAAAACAAAAAAAAGAACCAAATAGACAGCAGAATAAGAATTTTGCTTCTATTCGAAAGTTTATTGGTAAGCTTCTCATTGAAAACCATCAAATGTTGTATACCATGATATAAAGAACTCAGCTAAGTGCTTGCTTTTTGGAACATCTGCAGCATTTGGATAGCAGAAATACTTCTAGTTGTGACGTTTTACTCTTAATTAACTGAAAGGTTGCGAACAATCAGCGAGGAAAACAAACTCTTTCCTTTAGCATTGATATTTTGAAATGATTAAGAAATGTGTTCCATTACCAGTATAACTGTTATGTGACAAAATAAATGGAAGTTTTACTTCTGGAAGTGATTAACTCTTTTGTTACTCTGTATCTTTTAAAATACTATGCCTTTCTTTCGGTTCTTTTCGAAAATAATGAAGAATATAAGTAAAATAAAATTACCATTACTACACTGATGTTTGAAGCATGAATAAACATAAAATTTTAATGGAAAGTTTTGATTTAAATCATTTTAAAACAGGAAGTGTGTGCCATAGAACCAGAGGTGGTCTTTGGCGAAGTTACAAGAAAACCAGTACGATGTGTAACAGTCGAGTTTTTTTTTTATTATTTAAAAGTGGAGACCTCCGGCGTTTTCGGTCCCCGGACCATATTTCTGCTGATCGCTATCGGGGAGGAGATGGCTATCCGCAAGTGCGAGCCCCGTAAGTCAGATTGATTCTTCCATCGCATCTCCTCCGGCGCAACGCTTTTTTTTTTTTCCATTTTGTCTGCTGGGACCACGAGACGGTCTGAATTACAAGACATCGAGAGAATGTAAAAATTTAGTACAAAGACTAATATCATCAAGACCGCCACACCACCTTGTCACATGTATCAACCACAACCACTATGACTATCTACAACAGCCATCCTCGTCGATATGAACGGATAAGTAGTCGTTAGATTGATGCTGCCATCTTAATAGCTCTCAGGTAAGACTGTTTTACTATAAACTATATAATGATATTTTGCTTTAGCTAGACAGAGGTCAACATAGCAACGTTTCAAGGCTTTGGAGCTGTCTTTTTTTTTTTTTGTTTTTAGATACTGTTAGATTACCTCAAAGTTGAAACAGCCAGCATTCTTAAGATACAAAGAATGCATTCTCTAAATGTTTGGTTAACT
>NC_142938.1:42073749-42081249 GCF_046866305.1 Octopus bimaculoides
GGATACATAAAAAAAGTGATGGTTCAAGAATGTTGGTTAAAAATTGACAGTAACTTGAATAGTGCCAAATACATCCAGTTGCTGAAGGACAATTTGATGCCAGTCTTGGATCTAGGTGAGATTTTTCAGCATGATGGAGCTCCATGCCACAGCTTTCGTGCAACACAACAGAGTCTGGCTGATGAAGGTGTTACCGTATTGAAAGACTGGCCAGCTCAGACTCCTGACTTAAATATCATCGAGAAAATCTGGACAGAACTAGAGAAGAGTTTGTCAAAGAATCCACTCAACTTTAAAGAGTTGTGGGAGCTCAGCGACAGAGTATGGCATTTCATACCTGTGAAGATGGTGAAGGATTTGTACGAATCTCTTCCCAGGCGCATTGAAGCAATTATTCAAACTAAGGGAAGGCACACGAAATAGTAACAATGTCCAGTAACCTCTTGAAAGGAACATTATGTAATAAATTTTCATTATAGACATTTTACTGTTTTAAAACACTGTATCTTGATTGGTTTATGTGAGGTGACCGAAAACTTTTGCACAGCCATTTTTGGTGGTCGTCTCGCATCTTCCCCTCTTATTCAGAACCCCTACTACAAAATATAACGAATAGGTATGGAAATGGCTTCAATATGGCGAATGTTTCATCTTTAAAAAACGCAAAGCGAAACATCAACTCATAACTTGGCAATTAGTAGAAATTCACAATAGTTTAAAGTGGCCGAAGACTTTTGCACGGCACTGTATAATTGCGCCTGGCTGTTTTATATATATATATATATATATATATATATATATATATATATATATATGCTTTGTTTTTGTATCTGGATTGCAGATTGGCACAATGACTGTCCCAAGACACAATATATATATATATATATATATACATACAAACGCACACATCACACACACTCACACTCACACAAGCACACACACACACACACACACACACACGTATGTATGTATGTATGTATTCCATAAGTGAATAGAATATTGCATTTTATCTTTGTTTTTCAAAACTACGGATATATATCTTAACTTCGGATAGCATATCGACAATATAACTTTCAAACACATATTAATTACAAAGCCTCTAGTGCTTTCAGCTCATTTTCAAAAGCATATCGAGAAAATTATTCAGAATTAGGAAATATTATAGCTTAGTACCAAACGACTAGAAATGTATTCTGTTTTTGCATATTTGTAAATGTTTGTTCTAATGAATATGTTTATATGTGTGGTATGTATTTGTGTTTCCGCGTGTTCTATGTGCGCCTATCTGAGTATAGACTCGTATGGCTGTATTCTTGTGAACATGCCTATTTCTGTATTATGTGAATGTGTATGAGCGTTGTATACCATGCATGCATATGTGTTTTTCCTGCTTCCACGAGTTACTGTGAATAACGCACTGTATGATGCGTTTAAGGGTTAGGGCGTTTCTGCCCTCTGCATTTGTGATTACCAAAAGTGGATTCTTGTGAACTTTGTCGGGTGTCTGCAATATATTTAATGACAGACCAGTATTCATGGATTAATTAGGGATGATTTCTGCGATGTCCCGATTGATGTTATCATTGGTTCTTTTGTGGGGGATTGCAACTGCTTAGTCTTACTTGAAATCATTACAGCATATGTGTTTGTGCGTGCGTGTGTGTGTGTGTGTGTATGTGTGTGTGCATGCGCGTGTATGTGTGTTTGTGTGCATGCGCGTACGTGTGTGTGTGAGAGAGATGTTGTTTTCGCTCCAAATTCGACCTAATTCAGCTGAGCTATGGCCAAAGGTGTTCAAATCTTAACTAGGCCACCTCTCACATGTGACCCAGGGGCCACAGTATTTCAGATGGTGGAGTGTGATTTTTCTTTGTGTCGAAACAAATAACACAAATAAGTCATGGGAAGGATACAAGTATCCAATAAATATATTAAATAATACTTATAAGAGAACAATCATTCTTTCCAAATGAAAACAGCTTTCACGCACATTATGCCCAAGATAGAATATATATGAACAGGCGTGGCTGTGTTGTAAGAAGCTTGGTTCCCAACCGCATGGTCCCGAGCTCAGTCCCACTGCATGATACCGAGGGCAAATGTCTTCTACTATAGCGTTGAGCGGACCAAAACCTTTTGAGTGGACTTGGTACACGAAAGCTGAAAGGAGCCTGTCGTGTGTGTGTGTGTGTGTGTGCGCGCGCGTATGCGTGTGTGCATGGGAGTGTGTGTGTGTTTGTCTATATATATGTGTATTTGAGCCTGTGTTTGTCCCCCACTACCGCTTGACAACCAGTGTTGGTGTGTTTACGTCTCCGTAACTTAGCATTTCGGCAAAAGACACTGATAGAATAAGTACCAAGCTTTTAAAGAAATATAAGCCCTGGGGCCGATTTGTTTGACTAAAAACCCTTCAAGGCGGTACCCCGCATAGCTGCAATAAAATGATTGAAACAAATAAATAGATAAAAAAATAGAAACATATATATATATATATACATATATATATATATATATATATATATATATATATATATATATATATATATATATATATATATATATATGAAAAAATGAGACGAAAAACGAAAAATTATTATCTTATGAACTTCATTAACTTATAGCTGTTTCTGCTATAAGATATTATTCGGGCACTGAACTATGAGTTCACTGCATCTTATAAGCAGAAACAGCTGTAGGCTAATGAAGTTCATGAGACAATCATTCCTTTGTCATCTCATTTTCTTATTACCGCTCTATACCCGTCTAACACTTCCTTCTGAAACATACGTATATTGAGTTCTACATCAGGTTATTAGTCTCGCAATGCCCAAGCGAATTATTAGAATACACACACACACACATTCGTACACACACACACACTCGTACACACACACACATACACGCGCGTATACACACACACACACACACATACATACATACATACATACATACATACATACATACATACATACATACATACAGACAGACAGATAGACAGACATACAAACGAACGCACACATTCTCCGAAACGTTATGATTCACATTTCATCGTGTTTCGATTTTATTGAATATTTCACTTTGGAAACATTGGCTCTCTTCCGATGAATATAACAAATCTTTATTAAAACTTAACTACAAACACTTAAACCAGTTATTGGTCGCTTAAAATGCCATGTACACTACACATTCTTGTGAAATTATCAAGTAAAATCCGAACATCTCGATATTCTATTCAGATATTACCCCACTCACCTTCCTCTCCAAGTTGGACTTAGAGTAGTTTTTGAAGGTTTGGCAGAAACGGAAAGTATTTGTCTTTTATCTTTTCAGTTTTGTCTATCATACAGTCTCTTTTGTCATTGTTATCAAAAAGAAGGAAACTGCTTATCTTGGTCAGCCAAAACAAAGAGGTGGGGTAGGGCTGTATTCACGACAGACTCGGCTGATAGTCATATCCGTCTACCATACAAAGTAGCTCGACAAGTCAGCAACGTCCGAATATTGAAAGGCTGCGTGTAGAACGATTTCATTGCTCATCACCTCGAGCGCACCTTGCCCGGTTTCTGCGGCTGAAGAGGAGATAATTGCTCCGAAATGCTTGCATCTCATAATCTGGGCAGGTGGAGCTGCGAGCTGATTCAAGTGTATATATATTATTTGTCTACAGCGAGAAATATTCTCCCAGACAAAACATAGTGAATGACTTTCTTACGGGTTCGAATTCGCCCCAAGCATATCTGAAGTGGTAATAACCTATTTATACACGTCACTGCAAAGGGCTGTTGCCCTGTAATTTCATTACTGTGCGCAGACCTTGGAAAGACTCGGATGACGGCACTAATGTGTCTCCTCTATTGTTTAACTCAAATCAGTGAAAGTTCAATAATTTCGATAAAAGCCTAAACATTAAATATAAATAAATATCACAACGTTCTTTGAACATCTTAAGAGTTAAATCCAACGCGTGTCTCTACTGATAACACTTACACACACACACTCACACACACACATACACACACACACACACATACACACACACACACACACACACACACACATACACTTATTTACACAACGTAATTATACATCTGCGCGCACACATGTGTGCGAGTGTGAGTACATGTATGTGCATAGTATTCTGAAGAGAACATTTGTAATAAAGATTTGAGCGAAGCTGTTTTGTACTCGCGAAATGATCGCTGGGTACAGCGAAGTGATGTGAGGACTCCCATATTCACTTGTATGTAGGTGTAATGAGTTTGTAAACCGGATGTACGAAGTTTTAACGCTATCTATAGCTGTATATGTTATTTAGTGCTGGCAAAATTTAAGCGTACGAATTAGAATTAGTGTTATTGGTTGTTATTGAGTCTGGTAAAATAAATACCAATTTAGTATTTAATCGATTTAATCGACTATACTTACTCTCCAAAAATTGTGTGCTATTGTGTGCCAATGCCAGATATTGTTTTTGTCATTATTATCTCCGCCTTCGATAAGACGGAGGTATTGTTTTCAGTCGTGTTTGTTTGTTTGTTTGTCCGTGGACAAGATATCTCAAGAACCGCTGGATGGATTCGAATGAAACTTTCAGGGATGTTTGGTCTCGTGACTCGCACGAACTGATTATATTTGGGGATTGATCCCCTGCCGGACAAAGATTCTCGATTATTTTTCCGGTGTTTTTACTTAATTTTTGAGAGCGGTCCGGTTCATTTTTAGTATTCTCGTTTGTGAGAGCAGTCGAGTTTATTTCAGATATTCTCATTTTAAAAATCATCTCTGGCTAATTGTTGAGAGGACGTTGGTGTTGCCTTGGTGGAGGTTTGCGCTCTCTGAGTGCTCTTGTTATTAATGTTTTACTTTTCAGAGCGATCAGTCTTGTTTGCTCTGGTAGATTCTATGAGAGCGGACAACAGCTATCAGAGGTTTCACAGGGCCTCTTTCCGCACATTATAAGCTTTGATATTTGGTTGTTAATTATCGTGGGAGACATTCAAGATTCAAGTACGAATCTCAAAATCCTAGCTGTCCCCAGCAGTGCAGTTTGGGGAGGGGGCTTGATCTGCTCCCGTGTCAATTCCGATTTCTCTGACATATTTCTCGAACTTGGTTATTACACAAAAGTGACATTCCATGACAGCTGTATTCATCGTCTTAGTCAAGTTTGTTCTAGCAGCCGTATAATGACGACCAAATCTATGCTACTCGTCCACGGGGCAACTGCCGAGGGGAAAGTCCGTCACCTGTAGTTCCGTCCTCATTTACACCATTGTTTGTGTTAATTCTATTATTCGTTATTATATATTATTATTAAGGCGGTGAGCTGGCAGAATCTTTAGCGCGCTGGACGATATGCTTCGCAGTATTTCGCTACTTTCTGAGTTCAAATTCCGCCGAGGTCCACTTCGCCTTTCATCCTTTCAAGGTCGATAAATTAAGTACCAGTGAAACACTGGGGTCCGATATAATCGACTAGTGCCACCCCACAAATTTGAGACCTTGTACCTCCAGTAGAAAGGATTATTATTATTATTATTATTATTATTATTATTATTGAGCGAGCTGGCATAACCGTTAGCACGCCGGGCGAAATACTTAGCTACGTTCTGAGTTCAAATTCCGCCGAGGTCGATTTTGCCTTTCATCCTTCCGGTCGATAAATTAAGTACTAGTGGAACACTGGAGTCAATGTAATCGGCTAGTCCTCTCCCCAAAAATTTCAAGCCTTGTGCCTCCAACAGAAAGGATTATTATTATTATTATTATTATTATTATTATTAACACTGTCATAATGCATAAAGTCTGAGTCAATGACATTTCCACATTATTACCTGATAAGCATTTCTTGTTATGCATTGTAAGATAAATAAGATTCTTTATTTTTATTATGAAGAGTATAACGTGATTTAGATATCATTAACGCTCTCAGCACACCGTTAATACTCATTGTCTTACGCTCGCTCTCAACTTCTTATACACTATCTAAACCATCTCACTACATAAGTGTAGTAATGTGTTGTAATCCATTGGGCTGTTGAAGATAACACTAAGGAATTTGTCTTCAGACAGTGATTTCAATGGAGGATTAAAAGACTTGCTTTTTCTATTACCTTTTTAAATTTGTAAGAGAAAATATACCCAGCACTATAAACCGACGCAGAATTTACTAATTACTTACTTACAGCCGTGAACGCTACTTCTTGTTTATAGCTAAGACTGAAGCATTAAAAGTGAAGACATTTGCGCATAAGCATGACATACCTACCAACTCGACCAGCTGCAGTTCTGGAGTCCACTGCATGCTATTTCAAACCTCTCTATATTAAATTGTTGTTGTTACTGTTGTTGTTATTGCTCTTCTTCTTCTTCTTCTTGATATCATCATTGTCGTCGTTGTTGTCGATTTTTATTTTCTTGGCTTATGATTTCCAATCTATACACTCCAGATACACATAGATCTATACGCATAGATCCTCAGATCTATGATTACCAGACTTATTGATCGTTAGATTTTTTATCTCCGGCTGAGACCATCCCGTATTTTATTCATATAAAATGCCTCCGGGATTACACCATATAACACGTCCCAATTCATTCCTATGATGGTAAGGTGTAAGATTTGAATGCGATTTGGCTGCTATGTCAAGTAGGTCTATCGGTTACGTCGAGGGATTACCGCATTGGCTCGATCTATATAATATGCTCTCTGTGATTCTCTAGTGCGCGCGTGCGTGTGTCTTAATGTGTGTACGCAATATAATGATTCACATAATACAAACTTTTATATCCAGAAATAAATAACAACAGAATAAAACAGATCATAGGTTTTCTGTTATTGTTATATAATGTTATAAATAAACGTGATTTCTTCTATATATCTGTCTGCTTTATTTATTCTGTCTCTATGTTTCTCGTTTCTCTTCCAGTCTTTGATCTTTTTGTTAACGTTCCCCCCTCTCTGCACTTTCTTTTGTCAGTCTATTTTTTCCTCTACTTCCTCCTTCTTGCATCTCTCCATCTTTCTTTTTCTCTCATTTTCTTTCTTTTTCTCACACTTTCGTTTTCTTTCACTCGTCCTCTTTCTCTCTCTCTCTCTCTCTCTCTTTCTCTCCAGTTGTAAAAGTGATTAAACTCATTGATCACTTGACCATTCAGAGATTTATCCTATCCTCCAGCAAATCCAACTCCGCAACACTAGACGAACAATTTCCTAAATTGAGTATAGATTTTACTCTAGTGTTTCATTGGAATTAAAATTAGACGGAACAACAAAAAGGGTTAAATTCCTAGTTTAAGGATTTGCAGATTAGCTTAGTTTTAAATCTATTTTAAAAACAGAAATGGAAATATGGTGTAAGCTATTATTTTTACTCACCAAAGAATGTTACCAGATGCAGAGCGTTAATTTAGTGAGAGAGATATATATAGACAGATAGAGAGAGAGAGAGAGAGAGAGAGAGAGAGAGAGAGAGAGAGAGAGAGAGAGAGACAGAC